>NW_012116254.1:1874464-1919178 GCF_000951035.1 Colobus angolensis palliatus | reverse complement strand
TAAAATTAAATTTATTTAATTTTAAAAATTAAAAATAAAAACAATCAAAATTAAAAAACAAACAAAATCATTTCTAACCTGTTAAAATACAATGTGAAATTAGAAACAAGATTGTGCCTATATCCCTGCCAACATTGCCATTGGTTGTATGTATATGCTTCCTGAAATTCCTTAATTTTTCTAGTTACCTCTCTTTTACTTATCTTTTATTATCTACCTATCTACCTATTCCCATCTATTTATCTACATGCATAATATATGCATACAATCCCAAACATGTACACATGCAGTTTATAAAAATAAAATCATTGGTCTGAAGATTTTTTCCCCATTGAATGCTACATAAAGGTCATTTTTTCCAAGTCACTTGTGTCTAACTCATTTTTGTTCCTGGCTATATTCCTAGAAGTAGAGTATTGGGTCAAGGAACACGAGCATGTGGAAGTAGCAATCCCTCAAAGTCTTCAACAGTGTGCTGCCATCTTACCTTTTGGATCTTGTTTTCTACACTCTAACCGCTCTCTCAGGTTTGCAGAGACTGAACTGTTTCTTAAAGAGTCTGTCCTTTCATTTTGTGCCTTATTAGTCTTGTATTTACCTTTCTCCACACTCAGTATCCTATATAGTGCTGTGCACATGGCAAGTGCTCAATAAAAGCCTGTTATAAGAATGAATGGACATGCCGGAAGCCTGATATAATACTACCCAATCAAGACCATAACCATCTGCTAGGCAGACAGCACACGTAGCTCAGGGACTTTCTGTATTGCTTTCAGGAAGTTACTGAGCTTTTTTTGTTTCCTCAGTTTCCAATTAATCCAATAAGTCTAGAGATATTGGCTTGTCTCCCCGGAGACCTTGGGTGGAATCTGGTATTTCAAAGTGCTTAATGGTGCTGCTCAGTAAATAAAAGATGTCATTAATATGCATGAAGCTATTTCATCAAGAGGCCAACAGAGCACATTTAAAAGCTATCTTCAAGAGAAAAGAACTAAACTACCATTATCATGCATACTACCAACCACAATGGAAGTCTGTGCGATCCAGGACAATGCACTCCCAGGGGCCCTGCAGACTCTGCTGAAACCTTAAGGTGCCCCTGGTCTTACTGTCAGCCTCTCAGGAAGGGTCTGTAGAAGGAGAATCATCTTTTACCTCCAGACTCCCACAAACAAGACAAGAGTTCTCGGCATTTCAGAACTGTGCCTAAGGGCCCTTAGATGATACATCTAATGGTTTCCGAGAACTGTCCCTAACAATATGAAAAATTAGATGGGAAACAGCCAACGCTTGGGCAGGAGAAAGGCTCAGGAGGATTTATGATTCGCCACCACTCCAAGGTCACATTTCCACTCAGAGGCATGAGAAATGGGGAGCGTAGTTAAGGCAGAGTCATTAGGAGTGAATCAAGCATGCTGTGCCAACTAGAGAACTAGCAAGGGGGCTGGAAAGGAAGGCTGAGTGCTGAGATCTGCTTAGCCATGTGATCTTGGGCACAGTCCTTCAACTCCTTACCTAGAACCTATACCTCACCTCATCTATAGGTAGCCAGAAACACTCTCCTGGGGATCCTGGATGTTCATAAAAGCAAGGGGTCTAGTGTTTTCCTCTTGAGGCTTCTTTAGTTATCCAAGAACTTCTCCAAATAGGCTAATTTTCATTTCAAATGTCAGAAGAGAGAGAATTTGGGGCCCTCATGTATTTATTGGTGAGCCTCCAGTTGAGCTGCCTTTGTTTCTATTGCCACCAGATGAAAACAGCCGTATACCACACAGTCCTCTATGCTCGTTCTGTGGCTGATCTGGTATCTTTTTCTGGTCTCCATTCTGCTGTTGGCTGTAGTGGGTCTCCTCACTTGTGACCTCCTAGTTATAGCTGTCAGTGGTTCAACTCATATGCCCAGAAGCGCAAGTTCCGGGCTCTCCCCCAAGGCTTCCAGGCCCCAGGGTTGAGACCAGACTAACAGTTCCAGATGTTTAAAGTGATTTCCCACCAACAGACTCTGTTTGACTCTGCTAAGCTATCATAGAAGATCTAAAAGGGAATGTTTCAGCATAGAGCTTCCTCAGAAAACTAAAGCTGCCGTGTAATCCAGCAATCCCACTACTGGGTATATAGCCAAAGGAAAGGAAATCACAGTGTTTGAGAGAGATATGTACTCCTATGTTTATTGTAGCACTATTCATAATAGCTAAGATATGGAATCAAGATAAGTATCCATTAATGAATGAAGGATGAAGAAAAAGTGTGTATATATACACATACACATATATATACACACACATATATATATACACACATATATATATACACACACATATATACACTTCTTTCCCTTGTATCTGTGTGTGTACACACACACACACACATACACACACACACACACAGGAATACTATTTATCCATAAAAACGAATGCAGCAACACGGATGAGGCTGAAGAACATTATATTAAGTGAAATAAGCCAGGGACAGAAACACAAATATCACATGTTCTCAGTCATATAATGGGGACCAAACACACTGATCTCATAGAAAGTAGAGAGTAGAATAGTAGCTACTAGAAGCTAAGAAAGGTAGAGAGGCAAAGGGAATACACAGAGGTTGGTTAAAAGATACAAAATTACAGTTAGATAGGAGGAATAAATTCTCCTGTTCTAGAGTACTGTAGGGTGACTATAGTTAACAACAATTTATTATATATTTTCTAAAGCTAGAAAAGATTATTTTTAATTTTTCCAACACTAAAAAATAAATGTTTGAAGTGATGGATATTCTAATTACCTTGATTTGATCATGACACATAATATACATATTTTGAAATATCACACTGGATCCCATAAATATGCACAATTATTATGTGTCAATTAAAATAATACAAACAAAGCATTTTAATGAAAAGAAAAGGAGAATTTGTTTAGAATCTGAGTGTCCCTTGTCTGCCAGGGGACTCCTTGGCACCTATGCACATTTCCTCATCTCTTTTCCAGGTAAGCATACTATAAGATGCTGAAAGCATATAAAGGCTTAGCCCTTCACATCTTACATTTGCCTGATTAGAAGAATCACTTGTTTGTTCAGAAAAGAGGCAGATTTGAAGAGTTCCAAAGTGACTTTCTATGCCCATCTACACAATGAAACAGAAGACAATATTTCTTATTTAAAACAACAACAACAACAAAAAAAAAAACCACACACACACACACCAAAAGTTCTACCTCCACAGACACTTTGCTATTTGTGTGATATTCTTTACTAACACTTGTTTCATCTGTCTCACTGGGATGTTGTGAGGACTAAGTAAGGTATTGGATAAAGAAACAAGTATTTTGAAAAGCAAAAAAAGGAAAAAAAAAGCACTAAATAATAAAAACAAAATGCTGCTATATAAATAATTCATCCCATTAGAAATAGAGTTTGGTTCTAGAAACTCCAGGGGAACTTCCAGGCAGACAGGGTTTCCCAACAGGCAGTAGAGAATTAAAATGGGTTCCCCACGAAAGGTTAAGGATAAAGCATGCTTGATTCGTGGTGTGAACACAGAAGGGAAGCCAAAAGAATGGAATGACTGAAATGAAAACATTTAGAAGGAAAGTGTTACTAATTTACACCTAGTCTATGCGTCTCTACTTAAATAACTGCTGGTCTCTAGCTTTACCTCCAAAATTTTGACTGATATTTTAGAAGTCTCTTAGCCACTTTGGGATCTCTTTCCTAAATGTGAACTAAAGGAGTTAGAGTAAAATCAGTAGTTTTAAAATGTTCTTAGTCACAGAATGCTTTGTGTAAGTAAAGACTTAACAGATGCCCAATAAGTAAATCCACTGAAATGGAGTATTTGAACACTCTAAGACTATATGCATTCAAAGATAAATAGTAATTTTCCAAAATGAGTTCATACCTTGCAGATCACCTGACAACCCCTACATGAGCCCTCTGTAGATATCTTAGGGCAATTGTCTTTGGTAGCCAAGGCTCCATATTCTTAGCCCAGGATTGTATCTACAATTCCAGTGAGCTTCATGAATGATCTGATGGTGCTGGGCAGATTAAGGAATTTAGTTACCTGCACTTAATTTTTCCTAATTTTTCAAACAGTAAGAATAATTGATTCTGGCTGGAGGTATAGTGTGCAGAAATTACCTCTGATAATACCTGGAAGGCTGTAAGTAGTCTAGACAATGAATAGTCTTGGTGGTCTTTCTTATCTATTACTAAGCTTGCATTCTGCTAATGAGCTAATTTCTCACTTTTCTGATAGGTAGCTCTAAACTCACTCCTTGCCCAAAAACACACAGAGGCAAATGTGTGGAAGTGAGAAGGTGAGAAGGAACTCCACTTTTCTACATAAAGGCCCCATGACCACTGACAAATGCTTTTAGATGGGGGCACTGGGTGGGGAAAAAAGTGATGAGTACTTTGGAATAGACCCAGAAACATAGAGACCACCTCAGGAGGCAATAAGGCTAAGAGACACTTAGAAAGATCAACCCAGCAAGCCCAAGGAAACTAGGAACTTAATGAGGGTGTTAAACACTTGTCCAATCACAACTTAACTTTTTCTTCAGAGCCACAGAGATTGCTTTTTCTACCTAAACATTTTCATGATACAGAGGGAGCCCAGGTAAGACCATGAAATAGGGGACTTTTTGTGCAGTTTCTTCCAATGCTTCTAGGTGTCCAATACTCCTATGATACACTTTCACCCATATGAAGAGAAAAAGACAACACATTCATCAGGGGCAAAGAGTCACATAAATTGTATAACCAGAGCTGATTTTGGGGAGGGGATAATTTATCTTGAACAAGTAGCATTCCAACAATACACTTTTGTTAGTTATATGAGCACAGATTAGGAGAATGCTGACCTTAAGAGGTCAACTTGTGAAATCTCCTAAACAACACAGGAATTCCTTCTTCAATATTGCAGGAAGATGTTCACTCAGGTTCTGTGTGAGCCTCTCCAGTGACAGGAACTCACTACCACTCCGAAGTGTGGATTCCATTGTGGAACCATTCTCAGTGTTAGAAAGTTGTTCCCTAGAGTGAAACTAAAGGAATCTAACATTTCTCTCAGGTTCAAAGACAACTGCAAGAGGGGGAAATTGTTTCACCCAAAAGGAATGTTTCAAGTGGTAAAAATCTCCTACAGACAATTAACGTAGAGAAAAACTGGGGTGCAAGAAGTCAGCCTATACCTTTTCATCTCATGGCCCTCCTGAACCAACACAGCACTGGTAGCCAGTTACACACAGCCTGGAACTTGATTCTGTGTTTTCAGTCACATTACCCTTTTGTGGTTTCATGAATATGCCTCAAAATGGGCCTATAAGCTGCTTAATAGCATCTCCCATGACATCCAGCCTTGAGCTGGCTACACAGGAGGAGCTCTTAAAGCCCTTTTGACTTAACCAATTAAGCTGAAGTTATGACAGACTTATTAAAAGTAACAATCCAAAATGCATATAGTATCTTGAGTTGGTTCACAAAGAGATTGTCTATGGTGACAGCCTGGTGTACCCTGGTTTGACAAATGAATCTTCAAAGTTGGAACCAAGTTGGTTCATTCTTCCATACGTCTAAATGATTGCTAGGATGCTGGAGAATTAGAACAACTGGTATAGACAAGTTACTATTTTCACCTAGTTGATTCTTCCTGATACGGCTTGTCTTTGTGTCCCCACTGAAATCTCATGCTGGATGGTAATTCCCAATGTTGGGGGCAGGACCTGGTGGGAGGAGATTGGATCATGGGGATGGACTTCTTCTTCGTTGTTCTCATGATAGTGAGTTCTCACGAGATCTGATTGGCTGAAAGTGTGTGGCACTTCTCCCTTCACTATCTCTCTCCTGATCTGCCATGTAAGACATACTTGCTTCGCCTTTGCCTTCCACCATGATTGTAGGTTTCCTGAGGTCTCACAGCCGTGCTTCCTGTATAGCCTGTGGGACTGTAAGTCAATTAAACCTCTTTTTTCATAAATGACCCAGTCTCAGATAGTTCTTGCTAGCAGTGTGAGAATAAACAATACAGTTCCCTTTCTGCTCCCATAGCTTCAACTCTGGTTCATTCACTCATCATTTTGCTTTTTTTTACTATTGCAATGGACTCCGAGTTGATATCCTTTAGCTTGGTTCTCAAGGCATCACATGAAAGGCTTCCAGCTTCATCAGTTGCTTCTTCCCAGAGAAGCCTGTGTTTCTTCTTTGTTAACACCTTTCACACACATACTTATTTATTTGAAGGATTGCTTTCATCACCACACTACAAACACTCCACAAGGACAGCAGGGGAACTCATAACACTTACAGATGCTCAGTAACTACTCACTGAATGAACTACCAAATTCCTCACACACACCCCATAGCATAGAATAACTGAAGTGTGTGTCATTCTCCAAACATGCCTCCCACTTGCCTGCACTATTATTGATCATGCCATTTGCATATGGCCATATTAGGAGAATACGTCATGGATGGCATGAAGACAACGAATTGGACATAATTTGAGTGTTTAATGATGAGAAAGGAACGGTCACAGTATCCTGACTGGAGACAAAGAAGTTTTTAGTTTTTAGTGTCACAAGCTTTGAGAAAGGACTAGCTTAATCATCAGGATACTATGATTGGAGGGGAGTAGTGGCTCACACCTGTAATCACAGCACTTCCCACTTGGGAGGCCAAGACAGGAAGATTGCTTGAGGCCAGGGGTTCAAGACCTGTCTGGACTACATAGCAAGAGCCTGTCTCTACAAAAAAATAAAACAAAAAATTAGCCAGGCATGATGATGCAAGCTAGTAGTCTCAGGGACTCAGGAGGCTGAGGTGGGAGGATAGCTTGAGCCCAAGAGGTCAAGGCTGCAGTGAGCTATGACTGCACCACCACAGTCTAGCCTGGGTGACACGACAAGACTCCACCTCAAAATAAATAAATAAATAAATACACACATACATAAATAATATAAATTTAAAAAGGTATCAAGGTGTTGATATTTCAGCTTTTGCCTCTGGGTTGTCCACTGTGACTTTGGAAAAGTTACTTAACTTCTCTGTGCATCAATTTCTTACCCTGCAAAGCATGGATAGTAATGACCTTCTATTCCTCGATGTTTCTAGGGGGCTGGTAGGATAATGTAAAACACCCGAGCCTTTGGCACTCTTGCCAGTACACTTTTTTTGTTGTTGCTCTTTTTAAACATTTAACATAATTGAAACCTGGGCTCAAAAAATATTTTTCCTGCCTGAGGTATTAACTCAAAAGAGCATAATTATTCATTCCAATAACTTGTACAAATAATAGTAAGAAACTATGTTCTGGAAGACAACCACCAGCTCTTTGGAACGCTCCTGGAGTCTTCCTTCCCTGACACTCTGAGAACCGGATTCAGTTCAACATTTCTGAAAAGCATTTTTATGCCAACCCTTACAAGGAATACTTAGGGGGAAAAAGAAGATCTGCCTTCGAGGACCTTGTGGTAGGCAGACTAATGGCCCCTGAAGATATCCACGTTTCAGTCTCCAGAACCTATTAATATGTTGCATTACATGGATACAGAAACTTGCAGATGTGATTAAATTAAGGGCCTTGAGTTGGGGGGAGTTTTCTGGATTAACCTGTCTGGGTGGGCACAATCTGATCCCACAGCTCCTTCACAAAAACCTTTCCTGGCTGTGACCAGAGAGGGAGGAATGTCAATGGAAGAATAGACAGACGCAATGTCACTGTCCTTGAAAATGAAAGACAGGGTCCACAGGCCAAGAAATGTAGGTAGTCTAGAACCTGGAAAAAGCAAGATAATGGATTATTCCCTAGAAGGTCCCCAGAATGCTGCCATTACCTTGATTTTAGCCCAGCAAGCCCCATGTTTGACTTCTGCCTTACAGAACTTTACAATAATACATTTGGGGTGTTTAAGCCACCAAACCTGTGGTTATTTTTTTATTGTCAGCAATAGAAAACAAATACAGACCTCACGAAGTAACAAAGGAGGAACAAGGAGAGAAATCACAACAATGAAAGGCACCTGGGATTAATTCTGCAAGCGTGGGATCAGCCAATAACGTTAATGACAATGATGATGATTATATAACCCTCAAATAGTGTTTACCACATGTCAGGCCCCATCGTAAGCAATATACAGATTAATTTATGTAATGTTTGAGATACGTTTTATTGTTGACCCTATTTTACAGATGGAAACCGAGGCGTGAGAATATTAACTGACTTGCCCAAGGCTACATAGCAAGCACGTGCCAATCCAAGATCTGAATTTAAGCATTCTGGCTTTAGAACTTATACTTTTAATCATATTCATTCCGCAGGGTGAAGAGTTGCACCTGGGAACCCAGAAGAAACCTCCCAGATTAAATAAGGTTGCTTGACCTTGAACTGGTAAGTAGGATTTTGAGTAAACAGACCATTGAGACCACTATGTAGCTCAAGTAACATGAACAATGTCATAGGAACACCTCTGTGCTTGGGGAAAGATGAAAAATTTGAGCTGGCACCACGTAAAGTGCAGGAGGGTATACCAGTATATACAAGTAGGAAAAGTAGCTTCAAAACAATCATGTAGGTATGGCCATGGTAGGCACTCAGGTTCTAATCTGTAGATAGACGGAAGCTATAGACGGTTTCAGAGTGAAGGAGTGACACTGCAGAACTTGTTTAGCCCTCGCCTGACATATCAAGAAAGCAAGAGTGGGAAGGCAGTGGGAGAGGGCTTAAGAAAACAAACAACAAACAAACAAAAACCTATAGGGATCATTGCTGTCTTAATTCCCAGGTGATCTATATCTATTGTCTACTTTTCAAAGTCTGATTCTTTTCCTTAATATTTAACCTCTTAGTTACTGGCCTCTGACTTCTGGTCCTCTGGAAGGCAGGACCTGGCTTCAATCTGCGTGTATCCCCAGCATCTACTACAGAGCCTAAATCAGCACAGGAGCTTCCAAGAAAAGAATTCAGTAACATGACTTGAGTCATGTGTTCTTGAACGTGTTTTATTGAGGATGTGTGCCTTATCTACTTTCTGAAAAGACTACAGGCCAATAATTCACAGTGCAAAAGTAGGGAAACATACACATGGTAAACGGTCTTTCTAAAAGTTGGAGAGGGTCTTTGGATACCAGATTTGGGCAGTTTCCATGATTTCTGGGACAGATGGTGACGGTTATGGGGGATGTGTGTGCTGGGGATGGCCCTGGAAAACACTGGAGGTGGAACGAGGCCAATGCTTAGGAATATGGATATTAAAGGAGAGGGGCTTGAGAAGCATGAGGTTCAGGCGAGACAGCCAAAGCCTTCGCCATATGCACTGGGGCCTCTCAAAGCCTCTGTCAAGGTCCTAAGCTTACAGAGTGTTGAACACAATAAGCTTTCTTAAGGAAAATGGTGACCAGTGGCATTTTACATCCGGATATGATGAGGGCGAAAGACAATCTGATGCCAGGGAAGAGTTCAAGAGAGGACCTTATGGAGACACCCTAAACTTCTGGTTTCCCTGCAGGTTAGTAAAGGATGTCTTCCCCACCCTCTCACTGAGAAGAGGAGAGGGAAGCCCAGAAATCCCTCTGAAGAAATCTCCTACAAAGAGGGACACTGAGGACCTGTGTCCTGAGATCGTGGCAGTCACCTCGGCATGAACTCTGTGTCACCCAGAGATTACAATAGCCCTAGAGAGTCCAGTCTGGAAGAACCCAAGAGCCAAAGCAGGCCTCCCATGGTGGCAGTGGGCTCACCTGGGGAGAAGGGCATTCACACATCAAGGCACAGCTAAGAGAGGACTCCCGGAGTCCACCCCTAAGCCTGTGGTAACAGCTCCCCTTCCAGAAAAGTTTCTGACCATTATATTTATTAAGACTCATCCTTCTCTTCTAGAATCACTGTCACAGTAATTTGACCAAATATTCTTTTCCAATGATCTTAAATATTTCCTTCTTGTTTTAAACAAAATAAAATTCAACTTTCATGAAAATGTTGTAATAATACTAAATCAACCCATATCCTGTCACCTAACACAACCGCTATTGTCATTGTCTCTTACTCTTAATCCCTTTAATCAATGGCAGATTCTCTCTTGTCTTATAGAATGAACATTGCCAATGGCAATGAGAAAATGGAAGTAGAAAAGGAAGAATTAATCTATTATCGATTTAAAGTGATACAATCCACTTTAAATGAAACACAAAGGATCTCTTTATATATGAATTTAGAACCTTTTTTCCTGCAATGAAGTCCAGCTCCAAGCCTTAGGATAAGTACTTTGAAATTTAACAAATTAAAGTAACTAACACATGTATCTTGTTAAAGAAAGGAGCAAGAGAATTGGGCTGACAGGAGTGTGGAAACAGTACATGCTTATAAAGATGAAACTTGGCTTTCTGGATTGGTACTTACGTTGCACCACAGCCTAAGCCCCAGTTGGTTTTCCAATTTTTTCTCCCACCAGTTCTCCACATTAACCCCAGATCCAGACCTAGAAGTGCTTCACCATCTGCCACAGCTTCAATGTGGCCTCTCCAAAAGTCAGGTATTGCTAATATCATGGTACTAAAAGGTGGGGCCTTTAAGAGGTGATCAGGCCAGAAGGGCTCCTCCCTCATTAATGGGATTAAGGCCCAAATGAAAGAGGCTTCTTTTGGCTAGCTTGCCCTCTGTCTTTTGCTATGTGATAATGAAGCAAGAAGGATCTCACCAGACCAAATGCTGGTGCCTTGATCTTGGACTTCCCAGCCTTCAGAACCGTGAGAAATAATTCCTGTTCTTTATAAAGTACCCAGTCTGTGGTATTCTGTTATAGTGGCACAAATGGACTGAGATACTGTCATCATACTTGCAACTTTCTCCTTTAGCATTCTGTCTTTCTTTTTGACCATCCAATGCCTGGCTCACATTTTTGCTGGGAAGTAGTTGCAAAAAGCCATTCCCTTCCTTCCACTGCAGGGCGTGGAGAGACAAATTCCTGCATTCCTCAGCCTGCCTTTCAGCTGGGGAGGCTAGTGTGACTCTCACCAATAACACATAGAAGTCTGCTTTTGCTGGGGAGAGAAAGGCATTTTCTTTCCTTCTAGAAGATGACAGATAGTGCTGGCATCAGCCTTTTCTCCTTTCCTTCTTCCTGCCTTGAATACTGATGTAACGTCTGGAGGTGCACAGCCTTCTTGTGACAAGAAGGTGCTGAGCATGAGAGAAAGGGCACAAGAACAACCTCTGTCACTGAGTTGTTGAATGTGTGCCAGGTGCTGCCCACCTCCAGACTCTTATTAGGAGAGGAAAATAAACTTCTATTTATTTAAGTGACAATTAGTCCAGTTTTCATTACTTGCAATCAAAACTATTCATTATTATTATTATTATTATTATACTTTAAGTTCTAGGGTACATGTGTACAACGTGCAGGTTTATTACATATGTATACATGTGCCATGTTGGTGTGCTGCACCCATTAACTTGTCATTTACATGAGGTATATCTCCTAATGCTATCTCTCCACCCTCCCCCCACCCCATGACAGGACCCAGTGTGTGATGTTCCCCACCCTGTGTCCAAGCATTCTCATTGTTCAGTCCCCACCTATGAGTGAGAACATGTGGTGTTTGGTTTTCTGTCCTTGTGATAGTTTGCTCAGAACGATGGTTTCCAGCTTCATCTATGTCCCTACAAAGGACATCAACTCATCCTTTCTTATGGCTGCATAGTATTCCATGGTGTAAATGTGCCACATTTTCTTAATCCAGTCTGTCATTGATAGACATTTGGGTTGGTTCCAAGTCTTTGCTATTGTGAATAGTGTCACAATAAACACATGCGTACATGTGTCTTTACAGCAGTATGAGTTATAATCCTTTGGGTATATACCCAGTAAGGGATGGCTGGGTCAAATGGTATTTCTAGTTCTAGATCCTTGAGGAACCTCCACACTGTCTTCCACAATGGTTGAACTAGTTTACAATCCTACCAACAGTGTAAAAGTGTTCCTATTTCTTCACATCCTCTCCAGCACCTGTTGTTTCCTGACTTTTTAATGATTGCCATTCTAACTGGTGTGAGATGGTATCTCATTGTGGTTTTGATTTGCATTTCTCTGATGGCCAGAGATGATGAGCATTTTTTCATGTGTCTGATGACTGCATAAATGTCTTCCTTTGAGAAGTGTTTGTTCATATACTTTGCCCACTTTTTGATGGGGTTGTTTGATTTTTTTCTTGTAAATTTGTTCAAGTTCTTTGTAGATTCTGGATGTTTGCAGATGACATGATTGTATGTTTAGAAAACCCCATCGTCTCAGCCCAAAATCGCCTTAAGCTGATAAGCAGCTTCAGCAGTCTCAGGATACAAAATCAATGGGCAAAAATCACAAGCATTCCTATACACCATTAATAGAGAAACAGAGAGCCAAATTATGAGTGAACTCCCATTCCCAGTTGCTTCAAAGAGAATAAAATACCTTGGAATCCAACTTACAAGGGACCTCTTCAAGAAGAACTACAAACCACTGCTCAACGAAATAAAAGAGGACACAAACAAATGGAAGAACATTCCATGCTCATGGATAGGAAGAATCAATATCATGAGAATGGCCATACTGCCCAAGGGAATTTATAGATTCAATGCCATCCCCATCAAACTACCAATGACTTTCTTCACAGAATTGGAAAAAACTACTTTAAAGTCCATATGGAACTAAAAAAGAGCCCATATTACTAAGACAATCCTAAGCCAAAAGAACAAAGCTGGAGGCATCACATTACTGACTCCAAACTATACTACAAGGCTACAGTAACCAAAGCAGCATGGTACTGGTACCAAAACAGATATATAGACCAATGGAACAGAACACAGCCCTCAGAAATAACACCACACATCTACAACCAGCTGATCTTTGACAAACCTGACAAAAATAAGCAATGGGGAAAGGATTCCCTATTTAATAAATGGTGCTGGGAAAACTGGCTAGCCATCTATAGAAAGCTGAAACTGGAACCCTTCCTTACACCTTATACAAAAATTAATTCAAGATGGATTAAAGACTTAAGCGTTAGACCTAAAACCATAAACCCTAGAAGAAAACCTAGGCAATACCACTCAGGACATAGGCATGGGCAAGGACTTCATGTCTAAAACACCAAAAACAATGGCAACAAAAGCCAAAATTGACAAATGGGATCTAATTAAACTAAAGAGCTTCTGCACAGCAAAACAAACTACCATCAGAGTGAACAGGCAACCTACAGAATGGGAGAAAATTTTTACAATCTACCCATCTGACGAAACTATTCTTAATTGATAGAACTACCCTCATCAGCCTTCCCTAACCAGTTCAAACCAAGAGGCAATGTCCATAATGGATACAAAACTGAGTTCTACAGGCCAGTTAGGTTTGAATTCCAGGTCTGTCACTTACTAGCTGTATGAACTTGGACAAGCTACCTAATTTCCACAACTTTGTTTTACTTATCCAAAATATAGGAATAACAGTGTTATATGCTCATACAAATACTAAATGAGATAATGAACATACAATGCTTAAAACACTGGCTGGCAGATAAGTGTCAAATAGCACTCGTTTTCCTAGTAGAGGTGGTTCTATCATCCCACAGCACTCACTGAAGACCAAGATTTCTGAAGGTTTCCTGTCTCCCATATTTGGGCCCACTCACCCAGCCCTCAGAGCCCCATGTTCTGACTCCATAGTGTGAATGTGAATTCAGAGCCATCATCCCCCCATCTGTCCTGACCTGCTTCTTGTGGGCCTCCAACCTGGCGCCTGATTGGTTGTAATAAGCTTTCAGGGTTGCTGTTCTTACTACCACAGCTGATCCAGGGCTTCATCCCATTCTGTCCATCAGTTTCTTAAAGGGAGGACTTGTAGCAGAGAGAGGGGAAGAAGAGCATTACGAGATCACTTCCCATCTCTCTGCCTCCCAGCAGCCTATGGCTGGGCAGTCAAGAGGCTTTGGCTGTTGCCATGGCAGTGGGCTCTAGGACACCGCACAGCAGCCTCTTGGTCTCCTTCGCGCTTCAAGAATGGGAAAAATAAATTGTTCAAAGAGTCTCTTTACCCCTTGGGAACTAAGGATTATGCTGAAACTTTATTATTACTTTGAATAAATAAATTACTCTCTTGAGGCAAGATGAAAACATGCTCTTATTAAATTTTTTAAAGAAGGAAAGGAATTGGAGGGGAATAAAATCAAAGGTGCCCAAATGGATTGAAGTGGCTTCTCAGAAGCTGACATAATAGCAATTTGTATGTATATTATGTTTCTCATCAAAGGAGCATTTCACAAAGGGCCTGTTTCCCTGGAGTTGCCCCACAGAGATCAACTTCAGCTCTGATGAGTCTAGAGCCTTGAAGATCTCCCTGCTTCCAAAGCCCCACCTCAGGGCTCTGGCCAAGGCAACTGATCTCCTGCCTCTGGACCTTAGGGCTGGCTGAGTCTTAGAGTCCTTAAGGGAGCTAGGAGAGGGCATCTGTGTTCTCACTGGTCAGTGGGAAAGAGTGCTACCTCCCACATAAGTACTCCTTGGGGAGACTGGCCATGGAAGCCTAGCCAGGGGAGGGGGTGTGTGTACCTCCCACCAACACACACACCATGAAAACTAACCATTGGAAAGAAGAGCCTGAGACTGAGTTTCCTCCTTGAATATCCATTAGCAGAGACCAGGATTTCTGACCGTATTTGGTTTTCCCTAATTACTTCTGACATTCAGGCCAGTAATAAAGAAATTTTTTTCCCTTGTGTTCTAGGTGGGAGACCACACACAGAGAGACACACACACACATGCATCTATCAAAGGATCTTCTTTTGTCTTTCTCTCCTTTTCTCCATGGCGCTTAATACATGACTCTTGGTGGGCTGTTTCCCTTCCTGAACTTCTGTCATTGTGACCTCTTACACGCAGTGATTGTGAGCTCCCAGCGATCAGAGACAGGAGCCTAAGTCCCAGTTCCATTGGTTACCATCTTGTGACCTTGGGTGGGTCACTGAACCTCTCTAAGCAATATTCTCCTCATTTGAGATAATACAGACCCCATCTTAGAGGGCTGCTGGAAGGATTAAATGAAACAGTAACTATAACGCCTTAGCATGTAGTCCTGTTGGCCATGATGGTCCATGATGATAAGCATGAAGGTCAAGATGGCAGCCCTTACACCCTCCTCGTGTAGTGTTAGTCTTGATGGGCTGGCTGAGGCCCTGCACAGGACTGAGTGGGAAGTAAAGGGTTTTCTGTGGCCTCAGCTGAGTATCACTGGGGAATGCAGGCACCGAGAAAGGGAGAGACCATCTTACACTATACAAGCCTCATAAATGGCTGCTTTATATGAGTAGGACCAACTTCTGGGGAAGTTGATCCAAGCAGGTGAATAAGAAGTATTAAACAAAGGAATAAAAATGGCCTGGAATATTTAAAATAGATAGCGTGCAGTGATATCAGAAGAGCAGTTGGTGATCTTTGCAGGCCTGAATGCCTCTTCCTTGAATAAGCTTTTCTCTTTCTCATCTCTGCCTTCTTGTTCACACCCCATCCAGCTGCTACCCAACCCCCATTCTCTATGGCCTCTCTCCTTATCTTTGTCTGTGTTAATCACAATCATTCTCAAAGCCCAGTTGAAATCCCACTTCTCGTCAAGCTTTTCTCACCACTGTTCTCCAAATACCCCTCTCCTTCCTCTGAGCCCTTAAAACAGAACTGTCTGTACTTCTCACATGTCAGTCTCAGTATGGTGACCTAGCACTAATATCCCATTGTTCACATTTAAGACCCAATGATTAGTCTGCAGTTCTTCATGGACAGGACTCATGCCAAATGCAGATTTTTGCATTCCACAAAACCAGGTCAGTACTGAGGCCAGATGGAGCTGATAACCAGCATTCAAGCAACATACTCATACGTTTTTGGACAGAAAGATAAGTAGCAACTAATTGACCTGGCAGGATCCTAAACATTCATACAGTCCAAATTTTATTTGAAATAAACAAGTAAACTGAGAACCAAAGAAAAGAGGTTTCTAGCCCAAAGTCACAGTTAATGTCAAATCCCAGACTGGTAGTTCTGTACTCAAGCTATGGGAAATGTTAAACTCCATGAGAGAACCAAACCAAATTATGTTCTCTGTCTTCTCTCTTTGTATCTTAATGGACTTCTGACCTTTGCTGTTCCATTGAGAAAATAGCCAGAAATGTATGCTCATTTTTGATCCACCGTGGGTCTACCAACATTTGCTTATTTTGAGGATGTGTACTCTCCCCATTCTCAACTTTTATATTTCATGCCACTATTGTGAAATTCCTAGAGTTCCCCTAAAGCTCCTACATAAACCTTTGCCTATCTTTCCCATGCCTTACTTTATGTGGCTAGCTTTCTTCTCCTTGGGCTAGGTTGAAGACCCTTTCCTATGCTAAGACTTTGCTGACCTCTACACACTCTAAGACGCTGTGGGCTCCCACCAAGTGCTGCCGTAAAATCCTTTGCACGTTTTCTGTTGAAGGTTACATGAGATCCCTATTCAGGGTACTTCTCATATTGCACTGCAACTTTCCTGCTGACCTGACAGTCTTTGACCCCGAAATGACACATTGAGTATCTGTATGGGTCACACTTTTTCTGGTGGTAAGCTTCTCTGGGAGAACTCCTCCTCCTCCCATCCCACTCATTCTTGAAATATGTTCCAGATGAGGGCTGCTATTTTGATTACACCCTGCCTCCCTGGCTGCAGTGACTGATCTGGTAGTGAGAACTGGCTGATCCTGGACCAATAAAAGTGTCTCACTCCCATGCCACACTGGCCCGTAGGAGACCACAGGATGCAAGATAGACCAATCAGAGGCTTTCCCCTGGATTTTTCAAACACAAACTGGGAGGAGGGCACTTCTTTTTATCTTTAATAATGCAATAAGGATGTGAGGCCAGAGGTGCTAGGAGCCATGAGCTATTCTGGGACAATGAAGCAGACTGAAAGAAAACAGCAAAGACAACATTTGGAAGAAGAGAATCTTGACCATGTATGATTTCTTATTTTCCTGGTCCAGCTGTACCCCTGGCAGTTAGACGGTTTGATCAAATGACCCTGTTATGGGCTGAACTGTGCCCTCATCTTACAAATTCATATACTGAAGCCTGAACCCCCAAAATCTCAGAATGTGACTGTAGGTGAAGATAGGGCTCTTAAAGAGGTGATTCAATTGAAATGAGACTCTTAGGATGGTACCTAATCCAGTATGACTGGTGTCCTTAACAGAAGAAGTTTGGGCACAGAAAAGAGACACCAGGAATGTATATATACAGAGAAAAGGCCATGTGAGGACATTGTGAGGAGGTAGCCCTCTGTAAACCAAAAGGAGAGAAACCAATTTTGCCGACATCTTAATTTTGGCCTTCCAGCCTCCAGAACCACAAGAAAATAAATTTCTGTTGCTTAAGGCCCCTAGTCTATGGTACTTTGTTATGGCAGCTCTAACAAATTAATACATATGCGAACATTTCCCTTTTTGGTTCAAATTAGTTCATGATCAGTCTCTAAGTCTCACAAATAAAGGGCACGAGTGCAGGATGTCAAATGCCTTCAGCAAATATAATGGTGACTTATATCCCAAATGGCTTCTTATCCTGTCCCAAGGTCCAATGCCTGTGACAACAGAAAGATAGACAGGTTCACTGTAGACTCATTTAGGGACACAGGTCAAGCTTAAAACAGGCAAGTTCAAAACCCTGCCTCAGTTTGATGAATTAGTGGCTGCCCCCAATTTTTTGTTTGCTAAACACCTTTTCCCCTTAAAAGAATCCAGAAACCTAGGACTAAGTAATGACAAAATTGACTTTAAGTCTGTGCATAGGAAGGGCCTGATAACTGAATGCAAAAACCACTTGGCATTTCCTTCTAGATGGTGTTTACCTCACACAGACTCTCCTGCAAGATAAACCCAGTGAAGGTGGTCACTTGGCTAAGACCAGGTGATTTGGTTTAAACAGGACCGGATGACACTTCCTTCCAGGGGCATTTTTCCAACTTCCAAATCAGCTACTTGCTTACTATCAGGAATGGGTACTTCCTAGCTCTATTAGGATGACTTTAGCTGATAGAGAGCAAGATCTTTTTTTTAATCTAATAATGTGATCTAAGTCTACGTTAGACTTTCATTCATTTACCAGATAGCTACTGCAAGCCTACTGGCTGTCAGAAAACAAAGTAGCATGGCCACCTTAACTTCCGACAGAAAATCTATCATTGAGCTAAGATTCAAAGTCTTAACCCTCTGCCATGTGGACTAATTCTTCAATCTTAAATAGCTTCGTGGTCTATTTACATTTGATTTCGGTTGTTGGTTGTTTTTCCTTCTCTGCAGTCTTTTCCTATCACTGCCCACTCATCCATTCTATTGCAGGGATTCTCCCCTTCCTAACATAGTTTCTGCATGTATTTTCCTGCCTCCCTGTCCCTCAATAACCCTGATGCTTGTTTAAAAGTAAACTAAAGATATTTACTTAGGAAAGTTTGAAAATGCAGGTTAAAAACAAACAATAGGAAATTTACTAAGTTGTGAAAAGTCCTTTGTAACTGGTATTTCAGGTTTTCAGAGGCACGAAAACAAGGAACTATTTTTCTTTCAGCTCTCTTTGCTATTTTGCAAATGCATCTTTCTCCATGAGTCTCATGTAGCCCCCACTGAATATTTCACCCATGGCTTTGATAACCCTTTGCCTTTCACCTCCTCTTACTCTCTAGATTCTACCACCTGAGGACCAACCCCATGATTAATAATCAGTTTCCTTTGTTGTAAATATGCTTCTAACAAAGGACTTAACTGCCTTCACTTATTACTTTCTCCATAGAGCAAAAGACTATACAAAAAATTTTATTTACACAGCATTTTATTTAAACAAATTTATATAAATACCATTGCTATATGTCTTTCACAAAAATGCAGACAAGGGTATTAAAAGGGTTTGCTGCATTGATTTTTCCATGTTCTTTATGCAGGCAAGAAAAATTCTTCAGTTTAGCTAAAGGATTTTAAAATGAATAATATGAATTATCTGGCTATGAATCTAAGTAACTTTGTCCTAACGATGGGAAAATTGAGGCAAATTTGTCTATGGATCACAATCCACTCAGGTCAGTGCTTTGAGAGGACTCACTTATACATTTTTGTTTTTCAGATGCCCTGACTT
This sequence comes from Colobus angolensis palliatus, assembly GCF_000951035.1. Taxonomy (NCBI): domain Eukaryota; kingdom Metazoa; phylum Chordata; class Mammalia; order Primates; family Cercopithecidae; genus Colobus; species Colobus angolensis. The sequence continues at coordinate 1,900,004 of NW_012116254.1, read as the reverse complement.
TTGTTATCTTCTTAAAGATTTTATCCTGTTTTAATCCAGCATATTTCAAAGTATTACCAAAATAACAACTAAAACTTAAATCTGAATTCAGATGTGTTTGGAAAATGCTGAGTAAAATCAATGACGCTTTTTAAAAAAAAAAAAGCAGCAAGACTTCTCAGAGATTTAGTACATGTGGACCAAGAGGACCTGCAAGGGATGCTACTGAAAGCTACACTCGCAAATCGATTTGACCTTCCATAGTGCTTTCGTGCAGGGCATCTTTTTAGGATGAGCAGTCTGAGGAACTAGTGTTCTTCCAGTTAGTGGTTGATGTCTCTAGCCACTTCAAAGACTTGCAGAAGAAAGAAAGCTTAAAGACATAAAATTTTAAAAGTATTGTTTTTCTTTTAAAAATCCAAGCTATTACTCGACTTGACCTCAGAATTACTATTTACTGCCTCAGAGGAAATGCTATTTCTGGTTGGTACCACATGGCATATATTTTTAGGCAGGTCTGTATTCAAGCTCTTAAGTCAAACAGTCATATATTTCACAATATAAAGGGAATCAAGTTACCAAAAATACTGGCATGCATATAGATGCTGATTGGATGGTAAGAAGCATTTTATCTTCTTCACGAACTTGAGATGAGAGAGAAACAAAATGTGGCCTCTGCATACAATAGAATATTAATCAGCCTTGAAAAGGAAGTAAATGCTGATATATGCTACAACATGGATGAAACTTAAAGATGTTTTGCTAAGCCAAATAAGCTAGAATAAAAGAACAACTATTTTATGATTCTACTTATATAAGGTACTTAGAATGAAATTTATAAAGACATAAATAATGGTGGTTGCCAGGGGCTAAGGAAGGGATGAGGAGTTATTATCTAATGATTAAAGAGTTTCACTTTGGGGAGATGAAGTTCTGGACATAGATGGGCAATGGCTGTACAACAATGTGAATGTACTTAATGCTCATGTACAGTACACTTAAAGATCATTAAAATGGTAAATTTTATGTTATTTATGTTTTACTACAATAAAAAAAGTAACTGGAGGTGATCACCTTATGGAAATCCCACAGATCAGAAGGATGAAGAGAAAGGAGACTCTGAATAACTGGTATTTGAAGAACATTTAAGGCAAATCTCTCCCTGGATATTTTTTTGAAAATATTCTTCTGTGATATAGGAGGCAAAACAACATAGCAACTTTGAAATGGTGAGCTAAGAGAAAAATAATTTTAACATCCTAAGTTTTTAGCATGTTAACTTTTGAATGTATAGAAGGACCAACCATATACAAGCACAGAGCCAGAAAATATTAGACACAAATATGAAATACAAAATGCTCTTATCCCAATCCTCAGGTAATTTATAATCTTACAGGAAAACATGTCTATGAGTAACTTGGTGATAACAAAGACTGTGCTAAATGTGCATGAGTTATAAATATAGAGCTCTAGGCATGTAGGGGAGGAAGACATGAAGTCTGACTGAGAACCCTTTCCCTCTTCTTCTCACCTACGCTATTTCTTCCTTCTTTGAGGTCCAGATCAAGACCCACTGCCTAAAAGAAGCCATTCCTCATTGTTCTAACCCACTGTGGCTACTATAATCATACTCATAACTATGTGGAGACTTGTTCTTCTTATTCAATGGTTTTTGGTAGATGTAGCTTGGCATATATATATATATATATTACATATTGTATAATATGTAATATATATATACATATACAATATGTAATATATGTACATTATATATACATATGTGTATACGATGATATATATACATGTAATATACATATGTAATATATGTATATTATATATTAGATATGTAACTTGGCTTATATATAAAAACATATATAAATATTTATATTTATGTAGTTTAATGTGCTCTCCATATTTGGTTAGAAACATCTGTCGCTTTGGGGATGATAAGGATTATTAAAACAGGAGTGCAAGGAAAAGGAGGAAAATTGGGTTTTGAATCCATAGAGACATAAAGGTTATGCAAGTCAAGGTTGGCCAAGAGAGAAGGGCTTTTTGAAATTCCAAAATCTCCTCTTTTCAGATCAGCAGCCAATCCCGGCAACTCAATGTCAGACTATTACCCTAACTTAGAGTGTAGAGAATAGACAAGAAGGGAAGTTCTCACCAGATAGGAAGAGGAGAGTTCTTTTCCAGATGAGGAGGAGGATTTTGTGTGGATGTCCCCAGGATAAGAATATAGTTTGCTTCTTTGAGAATCAAAGGCCCTACCCTTCTTGGGCCTTGGCCAAAGGTGGGAAGTAAGTTGATTGAAACATCGGACTAGACAAAATGAGGTCTTCCAGAACACCCAGGACTACTACTCGGCCCCTCTATGTCCAAAATGGAGGGAAGTCTCAAATAGGTGGGTCTCAGAGAGAGCTCTGAGTACACATGATGTGTGCTTTGCATGCAGGGGTACTGTGAGTTCCCATACACCGCAGATTATGGGGTGGGGGACAGAGGGGTGCTGAGAGTCTGTAACAGTGGGTTAGATGAGAAGAACAGAAAGTACACGGCCTCTCGGACACTGATATATTTCAATGAGTATGGGCTTCAGCTGTGAGCACCAACACATCACCCCCAAAAAACCGATGAGATTAGCCACAGCAAGCAGATGCCAGCACAAAATATTCAGGAATCAGACCAGACCAGCCTCACTCTGGTGGCCAGCAGTGAGGACAGCCCACAGGCACCCCCTTGTCCCAGAAAACATAGCTTTCCCTGCACACATCGACATCTTGGGAAGGGACACAGGGGTGCTTCTTCCAAAAGGGAAAATAACCCTGATTGAGCATTTGTACTTGAAATTCACTAAATATTTGCCCAAGTTAGACCAGATCACACTTAAAAAAACTATTTTAAAATAAAAAAGATTGAAATGGCGTTAATTGGAATACTTAAATCTACCCCACTGCTATTGGAAGAAGTGAGGATAGCGATTATGGGGGGAAAAAAAGTTTATTCTTTTATGTTTTGACCGATTAACTCAGAGTGTGTGAATATTCACTCCTTTTTACATGTTTGACACAACAAGCAGGCTAGAGTTTCCTGGAGATCTGTGGAATGCTTCATGTTATGTACTCAACAGGTGTCCCTAAATATACGCTGTATGAAGAAACAAAAAGAAGAAAATATGGATTTTGTTTCTTCCCTGCCTCTTATTCCACCAAAGCCAAAATAAATTACGAAACAGAGAGACAAAACAAATACCATTATAGAAACCACGGAGAGAGTTCTGTAAAAAGAACTGGTACTGGGAAAGTCACAGGGCTTAGTCCTTAGAATACGAATAATCATAATCACAGACAGTCTTCCCGCAAAGCTTTCTGTCAATAAGCTGAGGCAAATATCTATCTAGACCAGTGAAGTCCCACAGAAGTAATAAGCGAAGTTTTCAATCTTCAAAAATGTTTGAGCATCTCTCCCCTATGGAAGAAAACCCCTAGAACTTCTCATAAATGGATATTTCCCTTGGGGGACTAATATCCTCTCCAGGGTCAAACTTGACTTCTTACGATACGATGAAGCAGCATTCACAAGGAAGTCACACTTTTTTTTCCCCTTTCCTATTTTCTTATCTTAAAACTCATTTAACCTTAAGAAGTCATTGAACGTCCATTTCCTTTTTTTTTTGACTAGGGCTTTCAATAAGGGAAAAACTAGGGCAAATTTTAGACAAAGCAAAAGATAATCTTAAAAGTTGACGAGGCTACAGAAATCCAAATGACAAACTTAACAGGGCTGACTTTTCCTTGGTGTGCAAGACAGGCATTCAAGGCTACTAACAATAGAACTCAGCACAAAGCCCTGTGGAAAGCAGGTGAATATTGATTCTTAGTCTTAAACTCATGAATAATGTATAAGGCAATTTTAGTTTAAAGATACAGGCATTGCTTTTTTTTTTTTTTCCTGGCACGATGGTTTTTAGAAACTCAGTATATTCAGTATCCCATAAAAAGAGTCTTCTCATCTTTTAAGAAGCCTTTCAAATTTCATCTCATTCCTACAGCCTTCCCTGACCATCCAGTCCTCACCAATCACTGCCTTCTCTAAACTCCAAGGGTACCTATTGCCTGTAGCACTCACTGGACATAAGCTATTAGGTATCTTTTTTTCCTTTTCTTTTCTTTTCTTTCCTTTTCTTCTTTTTTTTTTTTAACAGACATGGTCCAGTAGATAATGAAATCCCCCAGGGTAGGGGTCACATTATATTTCTCTTATTATTCCCAGTACCTAGCCTGGAGCCTGATCCACAGACCAGAAGTGTTCAATAAATGTTTGTTGTTAATGATGATATGTTATAGACACATCTGAAACATAATCTGGATAAACACAATACTGGAAAAGTGCAAATCATCATTTAACAAACATGCAAGCCAAGAAATCAATATGAGAGAGCTGTCTGAGCACCAAGTGAAAGACAAAGTAATACCCTCTTCCCTGCCCCAACATCTAACATGGTGATGGATTATACTACATAAAATTATCGATAAAGACCAATGTAGTCACAGTGATTTCTAAGCAGTAGCAAGAAATATTAGATACAAAATGTAACATTACAACAAAGGCAGCAGTACTGAGAGGCCATTGTAGAATAACAGATACATTCATCTGATGAAGAAGCTCTTTGCAAATAAGTAACTTCAAGCATAATGAAAGCGTAAGGCTTTCCTTTCCTTCCTATCTCCCCAACCCAGAGACTGAGATTCTGATTTCCCTCAAGATACACAGAACGCACGTCACTTGCCCCTTAAACAAAGGAGCAGGAAGGCAAACCTGAGCATTCGACTGTTGCCAAAACGAACCCAAGCCTTTCAAATGAGTTAAGTTCTCATGATATGAGTCAGGTTGAGTAAATTTATGCAATTCTCATTTACGTACACACAAAGAGTAAAACAATCTACTTATTTCTTGTCTGAATTCCTATCTTCTTCAGTAAGGTTTGGCTTAGTAATGTAGCAGCAGAAGTTTGGGTCAAATCTATCCAGCAATGAACCTCATCTCACCTATCTCTGCCACTCTTATACCCTTTCCCTACCTATACCCTTCCTTTCATCCTGGCAGGTGGGGGATGCTTAGGCAGAAAGCTCGGCCATTTCTATTGATCATATTATAGGTAACATCTTCAGCACTACTATTGGTCTGATGAATGTGAAACAATAATAAAAGCAGTCAGTCCAAACTTCCCTGGGCCCTGGCAGAGATCTGGGGCAGATGATGGGAAAGCAAGAATCACGGGTTGATACTTCCCCCCAAATTGTATATGCATTACTGTTACTTAAGCAGCCTGAACAGGATTATTCATTTAACTGGTCACTTCACTGGAACACTGATAAGGATTTGACTGGTTTTTAATAGCATTTACTAGTTATGTGGACTAATTAACCAATCAATAAGATTTCAACCAGTACATTTACTCCTCACCTCATCCTCTTCCATGTTGCTCAGTCACCTTTAACATTTTGAATGGGATGAAGAACTTACAAAACTAATTAGCTGTATAGACAGAGCCATAATGGCCAGCATTTTCTCCACTATTATTAATGCTTTTGGTATATAAAATCTACTAGTTAAGAAAATGAAAATTGAATACCATGGGTTAATCTAGGTATAGTAGTAACAATTCCTATAACCACCTTGGCTTCCTTCATAGCTAAAGGATGACCAGTTCCATCTCATCTCTTTGAAACAATTGACTGGTGGCATCTTTTGGTGGGTCAATATTCTCATTGAAAGAAAGAATATATTTTTTCCTGAAAAAAATATATAAAATATTCCTAAATTTAGTGAATTCAGAAAGCCATATAATTACAGCATACAGAGTTTTCCTTCTAGATCCTGAAGACATGGACTTAGAAATGATGCAGGTCAACTCACGGTCATTCAGGTCCTGTTGGCACAATGAATGGAGGTGCTCCAGGTCTTTTCCTTGTCTGTAGGTAGAGGTGCAAATATTTCAATGAGATATAATCCTGTTCAGAAACACCCAGGATGAAAACTGGAAAGGGTCTGCAAAGAAATACAGAGGAGCTCTTTCAGCTTCGTCGCTTTTTAGGATAACGGAGGCAGCCTACAAAATGGTGAGTGGGAGCAATGGCTGGAGCAAGCCTAACGAGGCACTATGGGGCAGAAAGTTGGATTCCCCCACTAGATGGCGCCAGGACACATCTATGGCAAACGTGGGTACTGTTACCATGGCAGAACAGAGGGATCGGATCAGTTTTCACAACTCTGTATAGGCCAGGTCCTAATGGAGTACCAACGGACTAAAGTGAGTGTATGTGGGTGTTTTATACCTCCTTAGGTTTGACCCTACATTGTAGGGCACACCTGGGGTGGCATATGTGTGTGTTCTTTGGAGTATGATTGTGGTTGTGAGTGTATCTCTACACATGTGCACACACATACAATATAACACACATGCACATTAGATTATGTAGATATGGGATCAGTATAGGTGTAGCTACAGATGGGGGGCCGTTATTACAATAAATAAGGATCACGATGGAGGAAGGGGATTAGCTTCTGTTGCATGTACTGTGTGCCAGGCCTTTTCATGTGCTTTCTCATGTAACCTTCACAACAGCTGCAAGAGGTGTCTACTATTGCCCCATTTTCACCAAAGGAAGTTTGATGGACTTTGTATAGGTTAAGGAACTTGTCCAAGGTCACATAGCTAAGGAGTTACAGGACTTGGATTAAAATCCAGTTCTGCTAAGCCTCAAAACCATAATACAGTCATGCTTCATACCACATTGACTCGCTACAGTTTCTTACAACGTGCAAATTAACTCCAGGGAATATGGTTTGTGGTATGTTTGCACAAATAATACTCACATGTGCATTATACAAAATGAAAATATCTTCAATGTAAAAGTTTGATCTATGTTGGACTACAAATATACATAAAAAGTTGAATAAATAAGGCATTCCACTTTCCCCTCTTCACCCCAGGATAATTATTAAAGACCCCTATCACAGAAAAATACATAAGTATTAATTCCAAGATGTGATTCAATTAAAATGGGAGTCATTTAAAAGAATATTAACTAATTTTAAAGTGGATATATCAAATCCACATGTATACCTAAATGAAGCCATTCACTACTTTCCTAAAAATATATTAGCATTAAGGTAACAATACAAGTTCCATTTATGTTGTAGGAAAAACCTTTTCTATTGAGATGGTTGGCTCTCATCTTAACTCAGCCTACTCGGCTTTGGTTTACTGTCACTGAAAACTTTGTAGCCTTTGGGCATCAGCCTTTTAACTTTCTTTTTGTCCAGAAAATGCATTATTCTGTACATTTTTTTTTTTTCGAGACAGACTAAAGAATGTAGTGTGCATTGAGTGTTTAGCACAGTGTCTGGCAAAGAGTAAGTGCTGAATAAAAGTCAACACTAGTGATTATGATGGCTATAAGGAAGGAGAAAAAAGAGGCAGAGGAGGGAGAGAGCAGAGAGAAGAGAAGGAGAGTAAGGAGGAAAGAGAAGGTAAGAAGAAAGAAGATGATGAGGACAAGAGGGTAGAATTGTGGAGAGATCAACAAGACAATTAATTTGAATTAATTTGCAATTGTTTTCTTCTCCCCAAATGTTAAAGAAGTCATTTCAAACATCGTGGAATTTGAAATATCTGCCTTGCACACTGCAGATCATTATATTTTTCACCTTAAACTTCATGCAGTTTTCTGTTTGGTCTAAGATTGGTTAGTTTTCCTATAGGCTAAAGACTAATGTGCTAAGAACTGAGCCCCCGGCTGAGACTGTGGGATTGAAAAGGGGGAGAAAGGCAAACAGCATTCCATCAAGTTGTACTTTGGGCACTGGGAAATATGTTGGTTGTGCTGTTAAGAAATTGACTTTTTGGCTGCATGATAAAGGGTGAACTCTGGCACTCCAAAACTGGATGGAAGTCATGATAGCTCCCTCTAGAAAAGTCAAAGCAGAATAGAGACATTTTCTCTGGTGCTTCAGATCTGAAAGTATATTATCTGAAATGAGAGATCACAACTCGGGAAAACGGGAAATAGGAAAATATTCTGTTGCCTTTAATAATAAACTTCCACCTAGCAAATTTCTTAAGTAGATTTTCATCGTTCTGGGCCCCAGTCTTTGTTTCTTTCATTTGTGTTAGAGAATATTTGAAGTTGTATTGAGAAAAAAATAGTAGTAGTGTTAATAAAGCCTAACATGAATGAATCATTTACAGAATGCACAGCACCACATTCCATATTTTATATCGCATTATGCTCAATACAACCCTGTACATTGGTACCATATTACAGATGAGAAATTTAAATGGTTTGGTTAAAGTTACACTAGTAGATGGCAGAGCAAAAACTCAAGACCAAGGGCAAGCTGAAGCCAATACCAATTTTGTGGTCCATGATACTGCACTTAGGTGACATTCAAAATGCCTGTGGCAGTGCCTGGCACACGGTGGGCATATGACAATACTCAGCTTTACTTTCTTTCAAAACAGCATCTCACTCTGTTGCCTAGGTGGGAGTGCAGTGGAGCAATCATCACTCACTGCAGCCTTGAACTCCTGGATTCAAGCAATCCTCCTGCCTCAGCCTACTGAATCACTAGAACTACAGGTGCACACCACCATGCCCATCTAATTTTTAAATATTCATAGAGGCAGGGTTTCACTATACTGTCCAGGCTGCTCTCAAACCCTTGGCTTCAGGCTGTCCCCCCAAAGTGCTGGGATTATAGGAATGAGTCAACATGCCAGGCCGCCTTTGTTTTATTTAAAGTAGTACTGCTCTTGGAGTGTTCTCTCTTTCAGTAAAGCTCCATTTCAATCTGTACACAGTTTTGGAGAATATCAGGTGCAGAAAGTGATACCAACTTCAACCTATGGGTATGAAATATTCATTCTATCCTGAATGCTTCTGTTTTGCAGATCCTAGATCTTGGCATAAAAGCCTAGCATCCTTCCCTGGGCTCAAGCGACCATGATCTGGAGACAACAGTAGGGGTTGCCTGCATGGATATTTGAGGAGGTAAGACATGCATTGGTGAGAAGGAACACTTCTGATGCTGTGGGGCTGTCTTTTCCCATCCCATTTGGGGGCATTTATACTGACATGGTATGCATAAAGTTGTAAAACTAGAGGAAAATTCTAAAGCTTGACCTTGTTTCCAGTAGATAATTTCCTGAGGTATTAGAGGACTATAGCAAGTGGAATCAGGAGCACTGGGCATAGTTGCAACCAATTAATTATTGCCTCAATAAGAGAACATGTCCATCAGCTATACTTGCTGTTGAATCAAATAGCTTGATTCTTTCCCCACAGTCTCTTTTTATCTTCTTAATCTTGAAAAATAGGTTAGCAAGATGAATGAAGAAATCAAGGTCCATAGCAGTCCAAGGTTACACCATTAGATTCTAACTAACTTGAAACCTAGGTTTCTGATTTCCCGGTCAAGAATAATCTTTAAGACGTTTCTACAAATTCTAAAAGATTCTTTACTGGGAAAAAAAGGGTGGGGGGAGATTCTAATTACTTTAAAATGTTCAGAAAATGCAGCATTCTCTATCATCCTTTCAGAAATGAAAAATGTACATTTTACAGAGTAAAGTCTCTCGTAAATCCTGCTTTAAATTTGTAAGACCTGATTTTACTTGTAATTTCTACACATTTTGACCACAGTTTTGTTTTGTTTTGTCTTTTTGAGATGGGGTCTTGCTTTGTTGCCCAGGCTGGAATGCAGTGGAGTGATCTCGGCTCACTGCAAGCTCCGGCTCCTGGGTTGACGCCATTCTCCTGCCTCAGCCTCCCGAGTAGCTGGGACTACAGGTGCCCACCACCGTGCCCGGCTAATTTTTTTTTTTTTTGTATTTTTAATGGAGACGGGGTTTCACCATGTTGGCCAGTATGGTCTCGATCTCCTGACCTTGTGATCCACTTGCCTTGGTCTCCCAAAGTGCTGGGATTACAGGCATGAGCCACCGCGCCCGGCCACAGTTTTTTTTTTTTTAAATGTCTGTTAGTTTCCAGAGGCACCAGTATTCCTCAAAATGCATTTTTGATCATACATCTCAAAATGATTCAAAGCCAGTTCTGACAATGTTCCTTATTAATAATAGAAATAATAATTTCTTTTTACTGGTAATTCTATGTTCAGACTACCTCATTCCATAAAACTACCATATCTTTGCAACAGGTCTCCCAAACCCCCAACTTTTTATATCTGATTGATTCTCCATGCTCCTGCTAGATTTGTCTTCCCAAAGTACACTCACTCTGCCCTCTTTCCACTCTGTCATCCATCATGACACCCCTCTCTTCTCAGTATAAAAGCCAGCTTCTCAGTCTGCTATTTCAGTCTCTCTCTCAGTTCTCACTCTGATGCTCTGTAAGGTGGGCCCTTCAGTTTAACTAATGAGGCTTACTCTGATCCCTAACCCGGGCACACACGTTCCTGAGTCCCCTGCCTTTAACGTCTCTCCTTCTCCCTTCTTTCCATGTGTGCAGGTGTGTTTCTCAACAGACTGCAGGTTCCTCTGAAAGCGGAGGTGGACCCAGGGATGTTGTAACCACTGTAGTCGGCCACCTGTGTTAACTCATAAGCCTGTCATTAGCTCTTATGTCTCTCAAAAGTGAATGTCCACAAGCAAGGTCGCTATTGATGACTCAGCAACTCATATGATTTTATTTCTTAACTTTATCACGACAAAGCTTTATTATTATAGAAGTTAGGCATACTTCAAAGCATTGCATTTGAGAAAAAAAATACACATTTTAGTTCTGTATTTTAAACAATTTTATTGCAATGCTAGATCTCCAAGCCCAAGTTTTTGTGTTGGTTATAGAAGTAGCTTTAGGTGGCCATGGGCTTGTGAGAAGTGCATATCTGTTCTCTAGGTGGCTACAGCTTTGTCATAGAGAGGTAACTGCAGAAGCCTCAATGGATGTGAAGGCAGAGAGGCTGAGAGGGTAATTCATAGTGAAAAGGTCTGGCTTTGGGTCCCAGTTTTATGGCCGACTCCTGAATGATTTTGAGAAAAGCCCCTTAACCTCCTGAGTAGTAGTTCTTCAGCTGTAAAATAGGAATTCTAATGTTTAAACTCATAGGGTTACTGTGGGAATTCACTTTGATAATTGTTGTAAATGCCTTGTCAATTATAAGGGGCTCTGCAAATGTTATTATTCAGAAAACATTCTGGGCATCTCTAGCTTTTTTTAAAAACATGCAATACTACAAGTATTTCTAACCACCCTAAACTAATTTCTATCATGAAACATGATTCCCCTATGTCTGTGTAATTGCTCTATGACCCATCTCTAACTCTCTTCATATTACATTTGGCAGAGTCAACTTCTTAAAAAATTATTCTCTTTATTGTTTGAAGGCTGATGGTCAAGCTGTTGTTAGCAACCCAGTTAAGTATTATGACTGAAATTTCCATTTTAGATTCTGATTCCAACCTTAGATTTTCAACTACTCACGTGCCACACACACATATGCATACACATTTTTAGGTTTATTTTTCCCCTCCCCTTCTCTTCACTTTCCTTCCCCTCTTCCATCCCCTACACTTACTTTTTTGTTTCTTTCTTTTCTTTCCTTTCTCTCTTCCTCCCTCCCTCCCTTTCCTTCCTTTCTTTTCCCCTCCCTCTCTCCCTTATCCTTCCTTTTCTCCCTTTCCTCCTTTTTGTCTTCCTTCTCTCTCTCCTACGTTTTTCTTCTTTCCTTCACATCACCATCTCTCCCTTTCCTCCAACAAGAATCTATAAACATTCAAATAAGAAAATGCCACATGAATCTTTGACTAAAGTGGGATATTTTACCTCTACCTTGCCCCTGTCTACTTAAAATGCTTACAAAGCCTCACCATTTTTTCTAGAGCACACAGATACGCTCTAGTAGTCAAAAAATTTACCTAACTGTATGCTACTTACCATTAGGTGCCAGAGTAAATGATACCATTAATACACTATTTACTATGCAGATTACTTGAATACTGAAGAACATTCCCAGGCATTCCATGTCCTATTAGGGCAATACATTTTCTATGATGTGATGAGAATTATTACCTCACTGGACCAGAATACTCTTGGAGTCCATATAAAGGCCCTTATTTCCACAATGGATTGAAAGACAACAGGTTCTGATTTTTGGGATATTCAGTTCGTAGACTGCTGATCTGTTAATGGATCAAGTCAGCATCCTGTGGGTATCCTTAGCCCTTGGTGTGTGTAACCCCCTGTCCAGAGGCCTGAGTTGCAGAACTCCACAAACTAGTACCTGCCTATCAGCTCTTTATGGCACTCAACTGCTCAGATTATTTTTGTCTTTAGAATGTAGTGTTTCAGCTTTCCTTAAAACCTACACAGGGAAAGTAATATACACTAGGAAATAAAAGATTTGCAAAAGATGCTCAATTATAAAGGAGAAAGGCATATAAAAATGTAATCATAGAATTTTCAAACTAGATGAAATGTAATAAAGTTATTTGCAAGTTATTGCACAGTAAGGCTAACTTTGCTGAATAGTCTTAGGCAGGACTCATTTTTCGGCCAAATCTCTCTCTCTCTCTCTGTGTTTACTGATATTTCTGGAGGATCATTGTTAGGGCTTCTTTAATCGAATACCCTCATGTCACAAATGAAAAAGGGACCAGGAGAGGTGGGAAAGGTGAGCCAAGAATCTGATCTTTCAGATTTCCAGGATTACAGCCTTTCCATTGCACCAACACTCTCTCAGGAAAGTATGTTCTCCAGTGACTGAGCTGCAGGAGCTACATGGGACACTACATGAAAAGGTCAAAAACTTGATTTCATCACCATCTGGTCTACTAGAACAATTATCTTTTAAATTTCAGTGTAAAGATCAACTCTGTTTTCCATGACCACTCTCTCACATATGCAGATGAAACAACACATTTTGCTCCTGTATTTTCATGGCCTAGCTCTAAGGCTGGAACTGGTGGACTGAATCATTACTTTCCTCTTTTCTTTGGGATTCCCCTCCCTCTTTCCACGATGCTGTCCTCCTGCACTAGCATGGAAGGGGAGAGCAACAGATTCCTTTGTTGAAATCACAGGCATTCACATAGGGTAAGTGCTCACTCTATGTTTGTTGAATAAAAGAATGAATGGATTCCTGGATTGGTCCAGTCAGGGGCCATTCTCTAAGGCCTTGTTCTCTGAAGGATCCACGGAATCTTCAAGTTTATAATATGTGAAACACAGAAAAGATTTCTAAAACCCACTAGGTTGGTTCGCTAGTGACAGGATTTTAGCTTCAATGCAAGAAGTGAAGTCTTGAGTGGTGTGTCTTTGAATTGCATCTACCCAATCTATTTTTCCATCAAGGGCTCTTAAGCACCACCACAACAATGACCTTTTCCCTACTACTGTGTTTAACCCCCAGTGGTCCTCATTATATGGCTCAATTCAACAAATGCTGATGTACAGCTTTGTCTGCTCCTTCCATCCCCAGATAATTTAGAGTTGATGCTAATAAAATGTTTTGCAACTTACAGCATGAAGTCATTAAAGACCCTCTGTCAGGTAATTGATAAAATAACAGTCCAGCCCATCCTTCACATTCACTGGCTTAAAGTTCATGCAACCTGTACTTGTATAAATTATACCTAAACCACCTTTGGCCTGCTGATTTGAGAATATCATCCATCATCCCTCAGTGGATGAATGGTGATACTAATCCCTGGCCCTCTATGCTGCTTGAAAGCTGGTGCTGCTAGGGAAAGGTCTAGGTCCCCATGTCATTAGGATGCCGGCATGCTGGGGAAAAGAATCTTGACACAGAGAGGTCCCTATGTCCAGTACCAAGTGGAAATTCCCAGTTCTCACCTAGTTCCATACCATGGCCAGGGACATAATTGTGCCTTAATACTTACATCTTCTATCGAGGTCTTCTGATCAAAACTGAGGGAGCTGATACCCAAGGCAGGTATTTCCTCACTCAGCCAACTCTCCTCCTCCCTTTTGCTTCATGCAAACTTCTCTCTTCATGCAACATTAGCATAGGTGGAGTGTGAGGCAGAGGAAAGTTTCTGGCAAGCAATGAGGTAAGTACCTTCTCTGGGAAAGGTGTTTTGTTTTTTTTTTAAAACCTCAATGATAGGTTTAAAATTGGAAGCTGCTTTTAATTCGTGAAAATGCATTGGTTGAATTTGGCTCACTGATGTAAAATCATGGCTTATACGTCCAATAAATTTTCCCTTGACATCAGCCAGTTAACCTGAATATCAGGCAATAAATTGTTAACTATCACTCTTTTATTGCTAATGCCAATGAGCACTTGGCTTTTTAGCCACAATAAATTTACAATGTATGCATTACTCTTGAGAGTGTTATTTATAAGACAAAATAAGAATACATGGTCACCATCATTGACTTTAAACCCACACTTATACCGAATCTAAATGCACTGATAAGCAATGTTCTCAGAGGTCATCAAATGCAAACTCTCCGTCAGACCAGTCAAAAGTTTCCACAGCCCACAGGGACTGCACAAGCCAGCTCTACAATCACACATGGTGACTGTGGAACAGACAATCAGGTAGGCCCAAAGGTTTCCATTTAATGGCCATTCAGTACACCTAAGTAGCTGGAATAGATGTTTGAGCTTTCTCCCATGTGCGCAGATAGAGCTGTAAATATGTCCTCTTGTTCTCCTGACAGGAGCCTCAAGAGGTTGATTTTCATCTGTCCCAAATAAACTTGTTGGAACTCTTGGGGGATTCCTTTTAGATTTTCTTATTACCACTCTGGAATAATGTGCAAATAATTATGTAACAGTCTACCCTTTGTTTGAATGAACATTATTAAATATGCAACAATTATCACATATAGTATATTCTATGTGCATACAAGCCCCTCAGGATAATGCCTATTCCCAACCCCTACAGAAAAAAAAATGTGAATTATGAATATTCACTCTTCAAGCTCCGTAAAACTAACTCTCAGATCGTGGCACTAAACACTCACTGCTCTGGCACCTACACAGGCGGGTTGGAGAATTCATGCACTATAGTGTTTGACACACTCATTCTCTCAGGTGAAATACTGCAGACAAGACCGCATAATTCATTAGGCTGATACAGCAAGGCTGAATAATTAGATCATCTCTTTGTACAAGGCTACATTTTATGATGATATTTTTAACATTATAATCTAAATTGGTGTTGGATTAGGGCATGGGGGGCTGCTGAAAGTAAACTAATTAGAAATTGAAAGATGCTATATGTGAAATCACAGCCGTATTACTCCATGCCACCAAAAGTAGTATCCCATCTTCAAAAGGCTTGCAAATTATCTATACTATTGACTGACAAGCACGTCAGATATTTTAATCACAGGAAAGTGATGATGTACATACACACACATAGTGTTGTATTTTTATTTTGGTAGGTGGGAAGGGAAATGAAAAGAAACTTAGAAACCAATAATGTCTCCCACATGGAGGTGGAAAAGAAGGATTTCTAAACGTTAGCAAGAAGAGACAACATTAAAGAGCTATGCCTTACCCCGCAGTTCCGCCTGAAACTTGAAGTGATGGTTTTGAGAAGAGTAGTCAATGTCACCTAGGAGACCACACTGGGTAAGAATGTGGAGTCCCTCTCAGATGATCAAGGCAAAGAAGACAGCCGACTTGGAAGGCACGTAGGTGTCCAGGGGTTTGCTCTCCTGGCTTGCTCTCCTGGCTCACTCAGTCCTTCCCCACTCCTTAGTCCCTCAGCACTAATGTGGGTCTGTCATTTCAGGAGATTTGCTTTTGTAGTACCTCTCCTTGGACTACTCTCATTAGCATCCTGTTCTCCTTCAATGGGCAAGTGATATGTAAGGACCTGATTGTTTTCCCATTGGAGAATTTGCTTCTTAAGTAGCCAGACAACCCATCTCAGCGGCCCCGCCAGAACCACTGGAATGGTGATTCTTCCTGTGGCCACTCTGGTTCTGCTTGGTCTCCCCTCTACCATATGGTTTCCTTTTTTTTTTTTTCTTTACACATTACTGGGAGGTTAAATTTTTACAAATCTTACTGTCTTTGAGCTGATGGAAGATAAGGAGGACTTGTACACCTGGCCTTCTCCGGGTGGAAAACTCCATTTGAGAAACCAGTTGGCTATGTTGAATGTTGGTACATGAGCATACTTTATGATGAAACTCAGGTGGGAGAGGCAGGTTCAAAGAAGAGATCAAGAGAAACCCTTCCCATAGAATCTGATTCCCTTCTATTTGAGAGAGGACCAGACTGAAGTCCAGTTACACCACTGCAGTAATTTCCAAACTGAAGTAACTTAAAACTAGGAGACTAGAACCCCAGACTTCATGCTCATTTCATTCTCCTCCTCTTTGTTATAATTATCACAAAAAGGAACAAAAATAATATTTTACTCCCCAATGTTATGTTTCATAACAGTGAGCAGAACAACTTGCATATATTTGCCTCAAGCATTGAGTAAAAACTCAGGCTCACTTGTATTCACTGTTTCCTTTGAACACCACATAATTGGTCCCTAGATTTCTCTGAAATCTTAGATTTTATACTGAAAACCTTACATTAGCTGTGACTTCATCCTAAGGATCAACTCTCTTTAAGCCTCAATATCTATTCCTTGCCTTTGGAAATGAAACTGTTTTTCCAAAGGCTCAGCATGCTGTCCCTTGGGCTTTTACTATATCTATAGCAACCACTCTGTTGGGGAACCTTACAAATAAAACCAGGCTTTGGAGTCTGGGCACACATAAAAGATACATTGCAACAATAAACATTTAAGTTGCTTTGTTTAAACGAGCAACAATAGCTTATTAATACCTGCTGAAGTATTGCCCTTAGTTCTGATTAAAGAAAAAGGATTTTGTTTCTTGAAATTTAGTATATCTCCAAGTTAATTTACTCTTACATTTAAGAAATGTTCATTTGATAATTCATTATTAGACTCATTCTTAGAAGAGATGGGTGGTCTGAATTGCCAATTAAGGGTGAAATTCTCTGTTATCTTGGCTGAATTTCTCAATTTTCTCCAGGAGTTACATTTCTCCATTTTGAAAGTCTCCCCTTTCAAATAAATCTAATGATTTCATAAGGCCATTCACCCTATTCCTGTGAAACTGACAGGAGAAAAAGTACCAAATATTTTGTGAGAGTGAATAAAGAAAATAATGTCCAGTCATGTTGGATTCAATGCCATATTTTCTTTTAGTCAATAATCTACTCACTAAAACAAACAAAGACTCCTTGGAGAAGTGGCTGATTCTAAGGCTGAAACAGGAAATATACAAAATGAGCATAGAGAATCTTTCAATCCCAGAAAGCAAGAAGTATTTAATCACACACACACACACACACACACACACACACACACACACACACACAATACACACATATATACATGGAGGTGTTAGATATGTCAAAGGAACACAAGAGCCAAGAGCTTCCAATGGTCCAAGTTGAAACAACTTGAAAAACAAATAAAGAAGTGAAGTAAAATAAATATCCATGAGTCCATACCAATATAAATGAATTACTAAATAGATAAATGAGTAGAATAGTCAAATCTCCCATTCAGAACCATTCCAAATAATTGATGTGGATACTCAGCCCTCAAGAAGATAGAACATAACTCCTTATTCTTTAAGTGGGCTGGCCAAAATGATTACCTTCCAAAGAGTGCATACAGCATGCTCAGGGGAAAGGGGAGATTTCCTGACTAACACTACCTCAGACATCACAAATGATATCATCTTTTTGTATCCTTGAAAGGAAGTGATGATGAGAGCACTTTTTCTCTGTGGTATTCCTCTAAAAAACCATAACACCACTCTAATCAGAATTAAAACATGAGACAAATCTACAGAATACCTCACTCATAGTCCTAAAAACTGTTATGGTCATGGTCATCAAAAAATGGAAAGTCTGAGAAACTGTCATAGCCAAGAGAAGCCTAAAGAGACATAATGACTAAATGTAATGTGGTACCTTGGATAGGATCCTAGAAAAGAAGAGGTAAACACTAATAAAAGTATAATAATTAATCAATATTGGTTTGTTAATTGTGATAAATATACCATAATGATAGAAGTTGTTAATAGAGGCAAGCAGGCATTGGGTATTTGGGAGGTCTAACTTTGCAATATTTCTGTAAGTATAAAACTATTCTTTAAAAGTTCCTTTTTTAAAAAAGAAATCTACATATTGCATCCCATGCAAAGCCTAAGTGCATGAGAACAATGGCATTCAACAGGTGTTACTGAATGTGAAAAACTAAAATTTGTTCCTTAGTCTGTGTGAGTTTACCCAAAGGAACTTTCTACCCAAGAGTTTTTTAATATTAAAAATGACTTTGAGGGTAGAAATGGCATATGAAAAAGGTAAATTCTATGGTAGAAAAATCAGAAATAATTTCTCAGCAATGAAAATATTGCCATTACTTATACACACAGCAGAACTTTAAAATGATGATGCTCATAAGAGACTAAATTTTACTTCAAAACACTTTCACATTTGTTTGCAATTTCAAATTACTGCACTAATGTATTGATAAAGGTAAGGCAGGCATTAGTTTCTCCATTTTGAACATAAAAATCTTGGGGCAAAGAGACACATGTTGAATGTATTTAAGGCAGAGAAGTGTTTCCTAATCTACATATTGACCACAATCAGGTTGTGGCTTAGGCAAGCTGATTCCATTTTCCTGGGTTTAGTTTTCCTGTCTAAAAAAGGAAGGATACTTCCATAGCAGAGAAAAGTTTACATATAATCTTTTCCCCAACTCCAAACACAAAGAATATAATAAATATATTTCTATTTTAAAATAAAAAACTGCACTAAATATTAAGAAAAAAATTCAAGGATCCCAAAAGAAAGAAAATCTATAGGTATAAGCAGAGGTTAAAGCCCCGTGGCCACCAGGGAGTTGAAAGTAGCTCCATATGATGGCCGAGCTGGGGTCCTTTAATGGGGACATGTGGGCTTCTGATCAGACACAGACTGCACTTCATAGAGATTGGAATATCCCCTCCTGTCTGCCCAGGGTGGCTTCTAGAAACATGGTGTTTTTCCAAAACCTACTGCCAAAGTCAAGATTCTCACATGATCATGGTTCCCAGGCTACTGTAGGTATGAGCATTAAGAATGGAATTGCCACCTTTTTGTGAAAGGAAAATTTCAGCTTAGCTGCTAATATAAGGAGTCCTATGAATCCAGACAACCCATACAACCAAGAGGTTTGAGGTGACATCAAATAGCTTTACAGGAAGGAGCACAAGAGAAAAATTCCTGAGAGATGAGTGAAACCAAAGAAATGGGAGGTTCTTGTTCAAGGAAATAGAAATAATGGGAAAATCTGAAAATAAGTTTTAAAATGAGTGTCTATGAAATCCTCAAAGAAATTATGGAGGTGAGAAACTCAACAATGAGTTAAATACCAGGCTGACACAATTAATGAAATTGTAAAATGAAAGAAAGAACTGAACAAATTTTTCAAGATGAATAGAGACAACATGATTTTAAAAAGTGAAAGTGAAATTAACAGACTTGGAGGCTAAGAAGCACCAATATCTGTCTGGTAAGAATTTTAGAAGAAAGGAAAATACAAATAATTGGGAAGAGGGTCTAAAAGAGTTAGGTAATAACTAAAATTTTCTAAAATTAAAGACATAGGAGCCTTCAGATTAGAAAAGCCCAATATGTGCACACAGCAGGAGGAATAAAAATAAACCTACACATGGGCATTGCAACGAAGAGACCATAAAATCTACCAAGCTGGTTGGCAGCTTATTTTTCATTAATAAAAGAACCTGGTGAAAGTGTTATGTGAAAATAATTGTGTATGTACAATTTTATGCTTTCAAGAGTAATTGTAAAATGGGAAGACATCTTCAGACATTTAAGGACTAAGTTTAATACTATCAAATCAGATACTGCAAAAACTACTACAGGATATAATTCATCAGAAAAAAATTAAATCCAGAAGAAGTGGGAATCAAGAAAATTGGTGCACAAAGACACTAAGAATTGTGATGATAAAAATACATAGGTGTTTACTGCAAATAATTGAGAAAATATGCTTCTCTTTATCTTTAAAACATGTTGGAATTACAATTCCAGACAGTGGTAGCAAGAAAATTGGGAATGAGGCGATCTAAAGGATATGAAGTATACTAAGGTCGTCTTTGGTGCATTTTGTTAAAAAAATTGTAATGGCACAGATACGTTAAAAATTTGAGGGCAACCGCTAATACAATAGAAATAAAATGTATAGCTTACAAAGCCATGTAAGAGAGAAAAGAACAAAGAGAGGAAATTGTACTGTATCAATTCAAAAAAGACTGTTAATGAGAGAAATAGAGAAGTAAAGCAAAAGTATATAGAGAACACAAAATAAAGTGGTAGAAATAAATCCAAACGTACATGGGGGAAGCAACTGCAGAATAAGACTTTGTATATAGCATTTATGCCTATTATGCAAAATTTTAAAATCCTTAATAGTTATAATATGCACACAGCATATATGTGATCAACTAGATATAATGTTTCAAATAGACTGAAAGAATCAAATTCATCAAACTCATGATAGTGTTTGAGTATTAGATGAGGGGTTCAGGTAAACTTTATATGTTCATGATTTGTGTATTAAAAAAGAGACAACATAAATACAGCAAAATATTCATGATTATTAATTAGGGGTGAAAGAAACCCAGGTATTATTCAACTTTCCTTTGTATACCTTATGTTTTTCTGTTTTTAACAAAAAATATTTGGACTGGATTATCATTCTATGTCTAATAATTTATTAACTCCAAAGCACCCAGGTAGCTATAGGCAGAACCAGGGCTAAGACCAACACTTCCTAATTTCACATCCATGTTTTATTTTCATTCATTATACCAATATTCTAGATGTTCTAGTTATAATCAGTATAACTTACATTCAGTATAACTTGGTCTGTATGTTATCTACTCCCTAGGGGCCTTAGAAATGACTTTTGAAAGTTCCTACGAGCTTTAGATTTTCATTTTTTCTTCTACTCTCAATGTCTAGATGGGCACCAATTTACCCTGGAGAGGTTCTTGTGAGCCTTAATTGAGAACCACAGAAGATAGCAAGATCTTTAAGTGAGTAGCTCTGAATAATTTCCCCAAACAGATCACTCTGCAGAATTTCATTTTCAACATGAATGGTCACACTTCAAGCAATGAATGAGACGCATTGTTCAGGGGGAAATGATGCACTCAATTCTGTAGTGCTGCTCAAGAGTCCTGGTTTGACTTAGGAATGCGTCAGCATTTTCATTATAAAACCGTCAGTGTGATGTAAGTGCTCAGAGGCTGCCTCTGAAATCAATTTGCTGAGTCACTGCTGAGAAGAGTTGGTCGGATAGAACCCACAGGACTGTCACAAACACAAACTCAACTTCTTCCAGGATGTCTTCTCTGATTATACTGCTCTTCACCGTGACCTGTTTTTGACCTGAATGTCTTCCTTGTTTATAGAGCTGGACAGCTTGAATATTATTGACTGATACTGATAGGCTCTCACTTCTCTTACTGGGTCACAGTTTTTTCCTCATCAGTTGGACAAAATCTGAGCATGGAGGTCTTTTATGTATCATGCAGCTTTCTAAAGAGCCAAGTTAATGTTGCACACCACAGGTTTTTGAGATAGAACAAGTGAATGAGAAAGGTAACCAGTAATCTAAAATATAATTATGTATTTAGATACAAGGAAAATTCTCTCTTCATGGTCCTAGACTAACTCCCAGCTTAGTGACTTAGTTGGAATGCACAATAGGCTGTTTTTTTCTGGAGTGTGGACATGATGGAAGATAAATGTATGTGGCACATCCAAATCTATGTCTAATGTCTTTTGACTCTGAAATGCCCCTACCTTTTTCCTCTGGATTCCTGAAGCCAGCACACCCTTTGTAATTATTCCAACATTAGTCCAAGTCTACCTTAGAGATGTCTTCCCCATTGGCTCATTCGTTTTCTGTGCTGCTAAACTCCTTTTGTACTTATATGATGCTGCATGCAGCTTAGCTCTTGTTTGTATGTTGTCTTGGTGTGTGAGTTATTTCAAGGATATTAGTTATTTTTGCCAAGTAAGTGGAAAAGCCCCTTGAGAACAGCCCCTAGCTCCAGGTATGAAACACAGTTTGAGAAGTTTGCTGACAACCTACAAGGCACTAGAGAATTAACTTTGTGTTGATTGACTGCTGTTGAGAGAAGACACAACATTCACTCTTCTGGCTTGGGCTTCCTTCAAAGTCACACTTGATAGGTTAAGTTGGGGCACACAGCACCCTCAGATGGTCTGTAATCATGCTTCCCCACTGTCCTACAAAGGCAGCTGTCTGTTTTAAGAAATATTCCTCAATATCACCGTAAGGCTGGCAAACTCAAAGCCAATTTTGACTTAGAGAAAGAACCTCAGCAACAGCTGTAAACCTTACCTTACTGCATAATTTCTTTGGCCACTTCAGAGAATCACAGCTTCACAGAGGGAAAGTCCTCTAACTAAGTAGCTTCAAAAATCTTCAACTATGATCCACAATAAGAAACACCTTTTAGATTGTGACCTAGTACATACATGTGATTGAATGAGAGAGAAAGAAAATGATGATGAAAAAAAGTCTCAGCAAACTCTTAACTACTATATGTGGTGCATTTGATATTGTTAAATCAACTTTAGCATAAAACTGCCCCTTTATCTCTTTTAACTTCAGTCTAAACATTTCTGGGTACATAGTGAACTATAATCTAAATGGAAGTGTAAACAAGCTGTAACCTATTTTTGTGCCAATCATTGAGTTTTGGACAATGAAAGGGGGCCAGTTGTTCAAACAGTGTTCAAATAAGGCAGAAGCTGAGCTGTAACCAGTCTGGCTGTTTCTGTACTTCACTTTCATCTTCTGTATGTCACTCTCCTTTATCTGTCCATAAATCTTCTTCCACCAGGTGACTGTGCTGGAGTCTCCCTGAGTCTATTCTGGCTTGGGAGGCTGCCCGATTCACAAATTGTTCTTTGCTCAGTTAAACTCTGTTCAATTTAATTTGTCTAATATTTTTAACAATATTATATTACTAGATCCTGTCCTACCCTATCCTATCCCGTCTCATCCCATTTCATCCTATCCTATCCTATCGTATGCTATTCTATTCTATTTTAAGACATGTTGAATGTGAGCAGCTACTTTGAATTCTTGACTCTGATATAGAAATTACTTTCCCCATATTCCAGATAAGAATTTATTGTTCCTGGCCAGGTGCAGTGGCTCATGCCTGCAATCCCAGCACTTTGGGAGGCTGAGGCAGATGGTTCACTGATACTGATAGGCTCTCACTTCTCTCAGGAGTTCGAGACCAGCCTGGCCAACATAAAGAAAGCCCATCTCTACTAAAAATACAAAAATTAGCTGGGCATGGTAGCATGTGCCTGTAGTCCCAGCTACTCCAGAGGCTGAGGCAGAAGAATCACTGGAACCCGGGAGGTGGAGGTTTTGGTGAGCCAAGATTATGCCACTGTACTCCAGCCTGGGCAACAGAGCAAGACTCTGTCTCAAAGAAAAAAAAAAAATTCTTATTCCCCAATCATTCGGTACCTGCTTCAACCTTTTTAGTAAACTTCTAACTGGTAAGAAGTTCTTTAGCACATTTGATAAGGAACTCTTTCTCTGTAACTTCTGTACCCAGGTGCTTTTTGGAGCATCTCCTGTTGTCTTGGATTGTGGCTAAGGCCAAAGTCTGCACTCCTTATGAAACACTGTGGCCAGACACTCCCTTCAGGGCTTTCTGAGAGGCCACAGATAGTTCCTCCCTCATTATGCTACCAGCTCTTCTTTCTCCAGATCTAAATAGGAAGAGGCCAGAGTCACTAGTCTCAGTAAGGAGAGGACTGCAGGAAAAAACTGAGACATTTGCCTTTATGGAAGTGCAGTGTTAGTGAAAGAAGTTTCTTCTTTCTCTGCCCATTCACACCTGAAGTCAGGTAAGAGAGATCTCCAAGAGTATTATTCATAAAGATTTAGGAAAGTCTGCAAGGTTGATATTAAAAGAAAAGGATCCCAGCACTTTGGGAGCCTGAGGCAGGCAGATCACGAGGTCAGAAGATTGAAACCATCCTGGCTAATACGATGAAACCCCATCTCTACTAAAAATACAAAAAATTAGCTGGACGTGGTGGCGGGTGCCTGTAGTCCCAGCTACTCGGGAGGCTGAGGCAGGAGAATGGCATGAACCCAGGAGGCAGAGTTTTCAGCAAGCTGGGATCGCACCACTGCACTCTAGCCTGGGCAACAGTGCGAGACTCCATCTCAACAAACAAACAAACGGACAAAGAGAAAAACAAAGAAACAAAAACTACGACCAATATCCCTCATAGAGATGTAAAGACAATAAGACAAATTTGCCAAATTAGATCTCATGATACATATAAAGGAGACTATTTCATGACCAAGTGGAGTTTACCCTTAGAATACAAAGTTAAATTAACACTGGAAAATAAATGTAATTTACCTTATCAAGAAAAACTAAAATCTAAACAAATGAGCAAAAATAAACCACATGATCATTTCCATGGCATTTGACGAAATCTGACATCTATTTCTGATAACTGTCATGAATTAGGAATAGAAGCGGACTTTCTCAACCTGATGGCAACCCTACAAAAAAATGGACAACTAACCTTATACTTACTGGTAAAAGATTTAAAGCCTTTCTTCCTAGGATCAGGAACAAGGCAAGGTTTTTGTTTTCATCACTTCTAGTCAGCATTGTACTAGAGATTCTAGTCAATGTAATATAGAAAGAAAGGAAATAAAGGCATTCATATAGGAAAGAAAGAATGAAAAATATCTTTATTCACTGATGATATGATCATTTATGGAGAAAATCCAGTGGAATCTGCAAAAAAGTTTACTATGAGGGAGTTGATCAAGGTTGCAGAATACAAAATCAATATACAGAAATCAACATTATTTCTTTCTATTAGCAAATAACAGTTGTGAATTGGAGCTAAGGAAATGCCATTTATAACATAACATGCAATATTTGGGAAAAATCAGACAAAATATGATCAAGATGTAGACACTGAAAAATACAAAATGTTACTGAGAGAAATTGAAGGTCTAAAGAAATGGACAGAGATACTGTAGTCATGGAATAGAAAACTCAATATTGTCAAAGTGCTATTCTCCTCAGATTACTCTCTAGAATCAATGTAATTCCAATAAAAATTCCTCTAGGAATTTTTGTAGAAATTGAAGAACTGGTGCTAAAATTCCTCTGGAAATACAAAGAACCTAAAAGAACCAAAACGACTTTGAAAAAGAAGAATAAAGGTCGATGGCTAACACTACCTGATTTCAAGGTATATTATAAAGCTACAGTAATTAAAACAGTGTGCTAAAAACCCTAGAAGAAAACCTAGGTAATACCATTCAGGACATAGGCATGGGTAAGGACTTCACGTCTAAAACACCAAAAGCAATGGCAACAAAAGCCAAAATTGACAAATGGGATCTAATTAA
>NW_012116254.1:1873020-1873903 GCF_000951035.1 Colobus angolensis palliatus | reverse complement strand
CATCATTCTCAGCAAACTATCGCAAGAACAGAAAACCAAACACCGCATGTTCTCACTCATAGGTGGGAATTGAACAATGAGATCACTTGGACACAAGAAGGGGAACATCACACACTGGCTCCTAATGTGAGGGGGGGAGGGGAGGAGGGAGGGATAGCATTAGGAGATGTACCTAATGTAAATGATGAGTTAATGGGTGCAGCACACCAACATGGCTCACATATACATATGGAACAAACCTGCACGTTGTGCACATGTACCCTAGAACTTAAAGTATAATAGTAATAAAAAAAAACAGTGTGCTAGTCACAGAAAGATAGACAAATATATCAATGAACAGAATGGAGAGTCCAGAAATAGATTGCTACACATATGACCAACTTATTTTCTGCAAAGGTACAAAATTCAGTGTGGAAAGATGATCTTTCCTAGAAACGGTGCTGGAATAATTAGATAAAGACATGCAAAAAAAAAAAAAAGTGAACTTGAACTTGATTATTTGCCATATATGCAAATCAAAAAGGGTTATACAGGTAAACCTTAAAACAATAAAACTTCTAGAAGACAACAGATGAAAAACTTTATGTCCCTAGCTTAGGCAATAATTTCTTATGTATAACATCAAAAGCACCATCCATAAAAGAAAAATTTAACAAACTGGATTTCATAACAATTACAGATGTTGCTCTTTGAAAGAGACTCTTAACAGAATGAAAAGACAAGTTACAGATTGGCAGAAAATATTGGCAAATACATGTCTGCTAAAGGACTTGTATTCAGAATATATAAGGAACTCTTGAAACATAATAATAAAATAGCCAACTCAGTACAAATATGAACAAAAGATGGAACAGAACAGAGTCCTCAGAAATAATGCCATACA
>NW_012116254.1:1836328-1871711 GCF_000951035.1 Colobus angolensis palliatus | reverse complement strand
ATTTTACCAAAGAAGACAAAAGGTTTAAAATAAGTATATGAAAAGATACTCATTAGGGAAAGGAAAACCACAATAAGATACCATTACCTGCCAGCCAGGTGTGGTGGCTCACGCCTGTAATCCCAGCACTTTGGGAGGCCAGGGTGACAGATCACGAGGCTGGGAGATCAAGACCATCCTGGCTAACACAGTGAAACCCTGTCTCTACTAAAAATACAAAAAATTATTTGGGCCTGGTGGCACATGCCTGTAATCCCAGCTAGTGAGGAAGCTGAGGTAGGAGAATTGCTTGAACCTGGGAGGTGGAGGTTGCAGTGAGCCGAGGTTGCACCACTACACTCTAGCCTGGGTGACAGACCGAGACTCCACCTCAAACAAACAAACACACACCACTACCTATTAGAATAGTGAAAAAGACTTAGCATACCAAGTATTGGCAAGGATGCGAAGGAAACGGAACACTGCTGTGGGGATGTAAAATGATACAAGCACTTTTGAAAACCATGTAGCATTTCTTAAAACATTAAACAACACCTACCACCATTCTAATCCTAGGTACTCCAATCCTTATCATTCAAGACAAATAAAACATACATTTACACAAGGATTAGCACATGGATGCTCACAGCAGCTTTATTGGTAATAGCCAAGAAGTGGAAACAACTGTATATACATCTGTCAAAACATATCCAATTGTATTCTTTAAGTATAGACAGTTTGTAATATGTCAATTAGGCTTCAATAAAACTGAAAAATAATGTTTTGAATATATGCCTGATACCACACCTCCAAGTACACCAAAAAGAAAATGAAAAGGGACTAGAGTAAATTTCACTATTTTAGAATCAGGACAAGATGTCTGTTGCTACTCTGCAGGGAAGAGGGGTTCAATGAAGCACAGTTGAAAGCTGAGACAAGAAAAATAAAAAGCCATAGCATATGGATATTCTCATGAGTTGGGATTCCTCAATAGACAAGTTTTATTTACACACACAGATTGTAATTCCTCTTTTGGGGCTATTCCTTCTTCCTCCTAACAGTTCATCAAATATACCAAGGCAGCTGTCCTAACTCCTCTTAGGATACCTCTTGTCCAGAATAAACATTCCCAATTTCTGCAGAGGCAAGATATCATTTCCAGATCTACTCATGGTTTTTTCCTCTTGTTTCTACCTGGTTTCTCCCACTCACTACATAAATTACCCAGTGGGTGGGTGGACACCCAGGGGTGTCTGCTTGACACCCCTAGGTCTCATGCCACAAGTGAGGACAAGCTCCCAGAATCCCAGTGTTAAGATGAAAGGGCAGGTTTATTTGGAGAAAGCCCTAGAATTTCCCCCCAAGGGACCTAGCTTGTGGAGACAAAAGAGGGCCCTGGCTGAAGTCCCTGAGAAACAGCCCGAATTGGACTTGAGAACCAAGATACATCATTTAATTGGTTACTTAAAATGTCATTTCCTTTGGGACATGACTTAGAAGTTCCATAATTGAAGGTATTCTGAAACAATTGTTATACGGATGTATACATTTGTGTAATTTCTACCTTGGACATTCCTATTCTTCTGGGACCCCAGGAAGAACTGACAGTTCAGGAGATATGTTGAATCATGTCTCTTTGATTTAGACATATCTGGGACTCCTTAATTCGTATGCTTCCATTTTATTTATTCTCTTACACAATCCACTGCATATAATGTGTGAATAAGACTGTGGATCAGGCAGCATTCCTGGGCTAACAAAGGGGAATTGGGATGAACATGACCTCAACAGGGCACAGCCTCTGCTTTCAAGGAGCTTAGTCTATTGGGGGAGAGGACTGGGGTCAGAATCTAGTATAGAATGTGACTTGGCGAGAGATGAACCCAGAGGAGGAAAGCTGGGAGGGCATGGAGCTGGATGCCAGCTGGGACACCATGGGGGCTGTCCTCCTGTCTCCCCATTGAGCTATGGGTACTTCAGCTCAAGAAGCACATTTTCCCCCTCTGTAACATGCCACTGAGAGCCAAAATGCCCTTCCTGGAACAAGGGAAACATGATTCATTTTCCTTCTAAAAAAAGGCCACATGGAATAGCAGAAAATTGATCTGATTTATAATCCTTGCCCTGGAGTTCTTAGCTGTAAGGCCTTGGACAAATTATTACCCACCTCTGAGTGCTAGTTTTCTCATCTGTAATACCTGGATAATAATTATACCTTCATTTCTGGTTGATCAATTAAATGATGCCCCTTAGGATAAAAGTGCCTGACTCTTAGTGGATGCTTTGTACAAACTAAGCTGGCAGGATAGACTTCATGTCATGGGATTGGTAGAAATGTGTCTGGTTCTCACTGAACTGAATGTGATGGAAAGATGCTGGCCTGGGGATCAGGAGATGTGGATTCTGGTGAACTTTATATCACTGCCATGGCCCATCTCTATTACAAACCAGGAGGTGAACCAGTTGACCAATTTGGTTTTTGATTCAGTAGCAGAAATTCCACTTGGAGTGACCTGAAATACTAATCCTCAAACCCAACTGCTCACACTCATAATCTAGGACATCTGTTTAAAATGCAGACTATTAGACCCACCCAGAGGCTCTATTTCATTCAGCCTAGGATGGGAGGAGGGATATATTTTTCATATGTTTTTCATATCTACTCCAGGAATCTAAAGCAGGATTTGTAAATGTGTCCTCCTTTGAGATCTGTCAGTTTAAACACAAAGTGCCAATACTCATTTATTTGTCTTTCCTCAGAAAAGGATTTTGAGAACTTTTATAGTTTAATATGCTGCTTCTCCAAGCAATATCTAAAGGAAGAGTTTATAGAGATAATTATTATATGAACAGGAAAATATTTAGCCTACTAAAGAAGAAAGGTCAACAAGTAATTATAAAAATCACTTTGTATGCAAATAATTCTGCTAAACAGAGAATGTGCTAATTACAAATTATTCTTATCTCACCTGCAAAGCCTTCCCCTATGTTCAAATGTGGCTTACAGACCTGTGTCCTGTTCAGGACCCAGGTATCAGCTGTATCTTATGGAAAACCAGGACGATCATCTCAGCTTTTGTGCTTTGGAGAATCTTCTGTGGCCAAGAGGTGACATTTCCCAGGGAACTCTGAGAGCTGGGGCTCATCTAAATGTAAACTAGGATGGGACTGCCCTAGGGATGGGACTGCCTGCCTACTGACACACATACCCCTGGCTCTTTATTTCTTTGTCAGTTTGTGATTTTGCATCCATTAGCACCCAAGCAAAGGTCCTAAATTCCCCCCACATGGATGACTGATTTCATCATCTGTCACTGAGCACTTACTAAGCACTAGGCACTGCTTTAAGCATTTGGCATGCTTCGTCTTAACAGTTATGTGAAACATACATGATTATCATGCCTAATGGACGTACGAAGTCAGACTCTGAGAGGTTAAATAATTTTGCCAATGTAACACAACTAATGAGACCACTGAAGTCCAAGTATAAGACCCAAGGTCTCAATCATTCTACTCTACTTTTTCATACTTTTATAATATCTACATTTTATCTATTGATGGCAATTTCTCCATAGGCTATATCCTCTTACATTTGGCTGCCAGATTTATTTTCTATCAACAAGAAAGACAACACTTATTGGTATATTGTAACGTGCCAGGGACACTTCCAAGTGCTTTTGTGCCTTATCCCATTCAATCCTCATAAGAACATTAAAAAGCAGGTTGTATTGTTATCCCCATTTAACTGAAATAACCTGATTCTGAGAGAATTTTGCTCTCAGAGTTAAAGAGCTCATAATTATTGAGTCTGGATTTGAACTCAAGTCTTCTGACTACAAAGTTCAAGCATGTAATCATTGAGCATAATTCCAGCCCTCTATAATATTTGTCAGTATCTTTCATCACACATCACATCCAGTTTGCCACTTACTAGCTTTTCACACAAATCAATTGTTTCCACATCAGGATTATAGGTTGGCTTTTGCCCAGAAAACAGTTACAAAACCCAAACCTAGGAAAAGGCGTGTAACAAACTAACACACTGCATTGCATGTAACAGAGCTCAAAAAATATTTGTGGAATCATTCAACAGGAGATCTGCAAGCAGAGGTATTCCCACTTTCAGCTGTTCTTGGCACGTTGTCAGATAGCTCATACTTTATTTCCAACCTTGCCTTTGTATTGCCTTCTGATACCACAGGGTGTCCTGAACTCCCAGTTGTCCAAATAGCTTTTGATTTTTGGCTCATACTTAATCTCTATATTTTGGAAATTTCCTAGGTCTGGCTGCCTTCATATTCCATCGAAGGCAGAATTGGTTGGGCAAGGAAAGAAAGTTTCAAGTCTGGGAGGGACAAGGCAAACCCTCACTGCAGAATTTGACTTACAGTTCTTAGGAACAGGAAAATCTAGGAGAAGGTGAAAGAAAAGATGTTCAGGCAGGGACTTGAAATCTGGGATCCTGGAGGTCCTGTGATGGGCAATACTAATGTCGTTAAGCAGTACCCTGAACCTACGAAGACAGGTAGCTGGAACACAGAGATAAGGGTAGGAAATTCTAGGAGCATCTCGATTAGAGTCCCAGAGCACCCTGGCTTGCAGGTAGGTTACCAAAACCGGGAATTATACATCAAAGAAAGGATGGCAACCTACTTACAAGACACAGGATATCAACAAGATCAGGATCAATGGCCAGGATGAATTAGTGATGATCATCACTTAGGAGGTGCCCAAAGATTCTTTAAGTTCTTACCTGAGAGCATTGGCAGAATAGGAGATAGGTAACGGGGCAAGATACAGCACTACTTTCAGTTGCCCACAAAGTTTTACCTCTCTTATACTTCCTTCAAACTATATTTTTGGTTTACCAACACTAATTCTTCATCTTCTAACATCTTGAATTCAAATGTCCACGTCTGATTTACAAGGGCCCTTGAATTATAGACATACTCAATTGTTTAATTTCTTTTTTTTTTTTAGGCAAGAGCTTTGCTTTTTCGCCCGGACTGGAGTGCAGTGGTCGGATCTCAGCTCACTGCAAGCTCTGCCTCCCGGCTTTACGCCATTCTCCTGCCTCAGCCTCCCGAGTAGCTGGGACTACAGGTACCCACCACCTCGCCCGGCTAGTTTTTGTATTTTTAGTAGAGACGGGGTTTCACCGTGTTAGCCAGGATGGTCTCGATCTCCTGACCTCGTGATCCGCCCGTCTCGGCCTCCCAAAGTGCTGGGATTACAGGCTTGAGCCACCGCGCCCGGCCTTAATTTCTAACACTCTTTAAATTACACCCTCCCAACAGGGAAATCTGGTGACCCAGGATATGTACGCATTCTGTGTAGCCTAATCTAAGTCTCACTTTGCCCATGGAGACTGCTCTGAAGGTTCACTTGGCTTAAAAATAAAAGAACCTGCAGTGAAGTGACTTGCTATAGCATAGACTGGTCTGATAAATTAGGTAATACCCTCCATTTGCACTGACAGGACACTTCCTAAGTAGCCACAGAAGTCCTGAAGTCCCAATATAATATGGGAAAAAACCAGAACCTACTATTTCATAGACTTTAAGAAACTTTTCTGAATTTGTAACACCCACTGGCATAAGATGACTCAATCTTACCTCAAAAGATAGATTTTCACAAAGATAAACATTTTCCACAATATTCTCCAAAAACAGAATTCCCTTATTACCAAACAACTAGTTTTTTGTTCGTTTGTTTTGTTTTGTTTTTAAATCAGAAGCAGAAATCAGGGAAGGGAGTAATTAGCAGAACACAGAGAAGAAGCGATCTGGAAGATATGCCTTTGGCCCAATTCATAGATAATTTTCTGGATGGGCATCAGGTGGCTTCATCTTCTCAGGGGCTCTTGGCAACCACACGTTAATGCCATAAAAGTGCTAGATGATCAAAGCATCTCTCAACACCATGGTGCCAAGATTATCTCCTTCTCAGCCTCCAGTAAACAATGATAGTTATTCATCCTAAGAGGAGTATCCTAGAGGATATATCATAGTTCACAATTTTAGTTCCCCCAGATTAAAACCTTTATTGTTCCACAATTTAATTCTAATTGGGAGTCCTATTATGTTGGAGTTGGTGGCAGAGATTTCACTGTATTCAGTTTGGCATTCTTTCCACCTCAATCTCAAAAGCTGTCTTTAAAATTGGGCTACATACACGGTCCCTGGCAATGTGAAGGCTCCATCTAAACCTCTGAGGTTGTCTGTCTACCCAGTCAACCACAGAACTCACCCAAATCTCCTTTGGTTCTCTGTGATTGATCCATACAGGACATTGCTTAGGCTTTTTGTGTTTCTGCCATAGTTACCAAAGTATACTAAATATTCTGAGATAAAAGGAAATGCAGAATATTCCTGGGTGGTGATTTAACTTTTCGAGTAATTCATGCTTTCTAAAAGCACCCAGACTGTGCTGTGGTGGGCAACAGTAATTTCCGAAAACCATCTAATGGCTTCCCCGCAGTGACTGCAGGGGATTATCCTGGCAGAGAAAGTGATTCATATCAAGGAATCTCATGGTGAAGGAGAGTCTTGGAGTGATGTGATGTTTCAGCTACAGGAGACAGAGCCATGAGAGGATCTTTACCATAAAAACATGGTAGAATCCCTGGATGGAAAGTTCACAGAAATTTGGGGGCTCTCCCTAAGATGGCAGCCTCTGGGAGTTTCTTCCTCTCACAGTAGGTTACACCCAGTCTTCAACAATTCTTCACAATCACCTTGTAAGTATTCTTACTAGTTTATGACTGTAACGGTGTATGCTCCAGTTAAGCAGATCTCGGCTATGACTCTATGGATGCTTCTGTCTCTCCAGATCTGGGAGTGGCAGTTTGTACTGCAACTGCAGTCCTCTGATGGGTCCAGAAAATTTCTTGATATTCTGTTTGTCCAGCTATTCTTGTAAGGAAGGAAATGAGGACTTCCTGGCTGTCTACATGCATGGTTAAAACTGGAAGTCTCTAGAGTTTCCCTCTATGTTTTCTTCCATGAGTTTTATAGTTCAGGTTTTACATTTAAATCTGAGTTAATTTTTGTAGATGATGTGAAATTTTTTTTGCCTATAAATATCCAATTGTTTCACACTATATATGGAAAAAAAAAAAGCCTATCCTTTCCCATTTAGTTTGCTTTTGCACCAACCAATTGGTCGTATATAAAAGTGGCCCTCTGTCCTATTAACCTTATGTCTATCTTTAAACCAGTATTATATAGTCTTTATTGTTGCAGATTTATAAAAAGCATTGACATCACATAATGTTATTACTCCAAATTTGTGTTTTTCAAAGTTGTTTCGAGTTGTAGGTATTTTGCATTTTCACAGGAATTTTAGAGTCATTTTGCCAATTTCAACAGCAAAAAAGACTGTTGGCATCTCTATTGAGATTGTATTGAATTTAGAGACTAATATGAAAATAATTGACAACAATACTGAATTTGCCTACTTATGAACAATGTATATTGCTCCACTTATTTAGATCTTTATTTTCTCATAGTAATATTTGTGGTTTTCTTTGTATTGGTCTTATTTTGGTCAAACTTATGCCTAAATATTTTACATATTTTGATGCTTTTATAAGTGGAATTTAAAAACAAATTTTAAGCTGGGCGTGGTGGCTCATGCCTGTAATCCCAGCACTTTGGGAAGCCGAGGCAGGCAGATCACGAGGTCAGGAGATCGAGGCCATCCTGGCTAACATGGTGAAACCCTGTCTCTACTGAAAATACAAAAAATTAGCCAGGCGTGGTGGTGGGCGCCTGTAGTCCTAGCTGCTCGGGAGGCTGAGGCAGGAGAATAGTGTGAACCCAGGAGGCGGAGCTTGCAGTGAGCCGAGATCGTGCCACTGCACTCCCGCCTTGGTGACAGAGCGAGACTCTGTCTCAAAATAAAATAAAATAAATTAAAATAAAATAAATAAAAACAAATTTCAGTTTATGGCTGTTGCTTGTATATAGAAATGATTTTTGTATATTATTTTTTAATCCTGATACCTTGTTAAATTCACTTATTAGTTCTAGTAGCTTTTTCATAGATTTCATTAGTTTTTTTACATGAATAATTATATTTTCTGCAAGTAAAGATAGTTTTATATTTTTCTTTCAAAATTGGATGCATTTCTTTCTTGCCATATTTCACTGGCTAGAACTTTTAGCACAATGTTGAATAGAAGTGATAGGGTAGACATCCTTGTCTTCTTCCTAACCTTAGATAACATTCTGTGTTTCACCATTAAGTATGACATTTGCTGTAGGTTTATTGTAGATGCCCTTCATCAGATTGAGAACGTTTCCTTCTATTCCTCCCGATTCTGGGGCAAAGGTCGCTTATTCTTATATCAGGCTCCTTCGAGGTAACCATGTCTGTGTAGACTCTGGCCAGCCTCAGGTGGCCACAATCTGAGAGGTTCACACTGCATGCCTTTTGCCTCAAGCTTTAGATCTTCCCTGTGGATATGAAGCATGAGAGACCATGAACCATTCAAAGTGTGCATAACCTGCAAGTTCAAGAAAAATATCCCCATGCAGAACAATCCTTTGACCCTTGAGATAAGTGACAAATACATTCTTTTTTCTCCCTTCCTAGGAAGGACTGTTATGAGACACAAATGTTTCTGGAGCAGTAAGTGGATCAAGTGTGAGATGCAGTGAAACAATCCATGTTGCCCAATTCAAAACAGAGGCCAGCTAGGGAACTGGCTCTCCACTCATTGCTACTCCATTCTCATTTTTCCTCACTTCTACTTCCCTTCAATTATACTTTCCAATAAAATACATGCACATACGTCCTTCCTTCTGGGAAATCCAAACTAAGAAGGTGTGCAGATGTGAAACCTGAACCTACTATATTTATTTTCCCAACATGAGAGGAACTTGTTGAAGGATAAAGCCAACCCACAGGCATGGGTGAAGCTGAAGTGATCACAAAGAGAAGGAACTGAGCCCACTGGACAAAGTCAATGCTCTGAAACCTGCTCTATGTCTGGATTCGGATGTTGTAAAACAACACTATTTTTTATTGTTTAAGCCATTCAAAAGTTAGATTTTCTGTGAATTGCAGCTGAAAGTTTACTACTTATGCCTTAATATTTCAGTTATGATATGTGATTTTTTTTTCCTTTACTTTTATACTTAAAAAGTGGTTTTCTATTGCAAGATTAAATAAGTCAGTAGTTACCTTTTCTTCCTTGGCATCTCAATGTTTTAAATTTAGATGTTTCATCCATGTGGAATTGTTTTGTGTGCACGGTGTGAGACAAGGATCTAACTTTACCCCATTCTGAATAATTAAGTACTGTGTCTGCACAAACCACTTCTTCATTTTTTATTTCTCCTGATTGGTGATGACATTATTATAGAATCTCCTCTCCTTATGAACTTAAATAGGAATCAAGCTATGTTCCAGAACAAGAGTATTTTGACTACACTTGCCACTAAAGAGTGGCATTAGTGGTTACCTGTGGTCATTTTAGTTCATTTACTACATGTATTTGCTTTTTTCATTGCTAAATTTGGGTTTTCTAACATTGTTAACCCTATTATATCAGAAAAACCACAATAGCAGTGTGAATATAGTAAGATAATGACAGAAACAAAAGTAAAGATCATTTTTTAGCAGAGTTTTAAAAAATAGAACATTACTAACGATTGCAAGCACTCAGAAACTGGTAAATATTGCACACATGTGTACAATGAATAGTTCCACAGTCAGAAATGACTCTGATGGCTGGGCATGGTGGCTCATGCCTGTAATCTCAGCACTTTGGGAGCCCGAAATTGAAGTATTGCTTGAGGCCAGGAGTTTGAGACTAGCCTGGGCAACATACTGAGACCCCATGTTTACAAAAAAAAAAAAAAAAATTAGAAAATTAGCCAGGTGAGGTGGTGCTGCCTACAGTTCCAGCTTGTTGGGAGGCTGAGAGGCAGATAGCTTGAGCGCAGGAGTTGGATGCTGCAGTGAGCTATGATCACACCACTGCACTCGAGCTGAACCACAGAGCAAGGCCCTGTCTCAAAAGAAAGAAAGAGAGAGAGAAAGAAGAAAGAAGAAAAAAAAAAGAAAAGAAAAAGAAGAAAAGGAAAAGAAAAGAAAAGACTCAGATGGACAAAAGCAAATTGTGCAGCCTAGGACAGTGTCAGACTCCTCTGTAAGAAAAAAATAATCTACACTAACAAACAAAGCTAATGGGAAATATTTTGGATGTCGGCTAAAGAAACATGATGAACATCAGAGGCTTGTTTGGTAAATGTTCTGAGAGGATGGGACTTTGAGAAAATAAAAGCTCTATATGGTGCAAGTAGGCTGCTGATCCATCCCAGTTCAAGGCTCATTCAAATCAGCACATCAAAGTGTGCAGCAAGATAAAAGTTGAGGTTATTTTAACTGCTGAGGGTCTCCAAGCACATACAGAGATGTTCAAGGAGGGAGCGGCCTACCCTGAGAGGTGTTATCAGCCTTCACGGAACTGACATGGTTTCCTAAAGGATAAGCCATTGCAGGAGGATCAGCAAGAAGCTGAAGGGTGTGCCTGGGTTTAAAGCACTGAAAGACGACCTCTCAATCTGGTTCAGTGGGAACGCACTGGGGGAAGCCAGCGTAAACAGTACCCTCATCATCACTTGGGCTTATGAACAGATGGACCCAGGAACTACATTTCCAAATCTAACTGTTCATAATTCTAATCTATACCAGTCTCTGTTTTTGGCCATTTATACTGTTCTAGTCACCAATCTGTCAAGTCTAGCACCAATACGGTACTGTTTTAATTATTCCCTCATGATTTTTATTTAAAAAAAATTTCTTGGCAATCCGTAGCCTTTATTCTTCCAGATAAATTCTAGAATCACTTCAGATTGAATTAAGCTATAAATTACAATGAGAAGAACTGTCATATTTATATGAATTTTCCTATGTACAAATGTAGCATATTTCTCATGTATTAAGTCATATAGCATATTTCTCATGTATTAAGTCATATTTCATGCTTTTCAGACAGCTGTGTGATTTTCTTAATGAAACTATAGCATATTTTATACTCTTCTTAATATATTTTTTGTTGTTGCTTCATATATTTTTATTTTTTAAAAGGATTTTTAATAATATTTTCTGGTTTTTTTTGTGAAATATAGGAAAGCTTCCGATGTTTATATATCTTTTACATTATAAAATACTCTCGTTGGCCTTAGGATTTTTAAAGTCAATTTTTTTACTAATTACTTTTTATCTTTTTCTCTGCCCTGGTAAAATATAAGAATTATTTATCTTGTCAAAGTTTGAAATAACACATTTTTCAAATCAGCTGCAGTCTTTAAGAAATTCTTTTCAGTTATTTTTTTCCTTTTAAATCAATGTTGAAAGGTCGTTTTCAAGAAAACGATCAATTTCTTTGAATTTATCACTATAGTGTTTTATACAATATTGTGTTACTTTAAAGTACTGTGTCTCTTTATCCTCTCTTTTTTCCTGATTCAATTTTCCTAAGGTCATTTATTGTGATTATTTTTTCTAATGTACCAAACATTATTTTTAAAAGTCTGTTTATCTAATTTTCCTATTTCATAATTCACTAATTTTTATTAGTGAATTTACATACTCTTTCACTCTGTTTTTTAGGTTAGCGTGGTAATCCTCTGAAACTTACTTGGCTGCTTAATTACTTTCATTTCTTATTGCTTAATAAACAAAAACATGGTGTGAATTTGCCAGTGATTCTCTTTTGGCCATAAATCATATATTTTGATAAACATTCTCTTGTTTTAGGAACTTTTTAACCAGTGTGTAATTATACTTTTGATTTCCTCTTAACTCAAGTTTTTAAAGAGAAACTGCACAGGTTAAAAAAAAAACTCTTGTTTAATACATATTAATGGAACCTCATTATTATATTCAAATTATCTTAATCTGCTTAATAAAGAGTTGCACAGATATATTAAAGTAACCTGTTTTTCTGTAAATTTCTTTTTATATTTCTTATGGGTTTCAAATACCTTTTGATGTTATTAATTGGTACATAAACCTGTTTCAGAAGACATCATTTATCAATTACAATGACCTCTTGTCTTATTTTGTGCAATTTTTCTTTTAATTTTAGTTTATCTGAAATTTATATTGTCACTTGTTCTTTTTAATGCTTGAATTTGCTTGATTCTGTTACATATGTATCTGGGAATGTTATAAACCGAGAGCCTGATAAAAGCAGGTTTGGGAGAATTTACATTCCCTCTTGCCATCTTTTATTTGGCGCTCCATGGGGGTAATTGAAAAGACCACGCAGTGATCCAGTGTGTGAAACTACCTCCCTCTGTGAGGCCACAGTGCCTGCCCCACCCACACCGCCTTCCTGAGGCTTTATACCTCTGCCACCCTGAGCAGGGAGTAGCACTTGATCCAAAGACAGACTCTGAAATGGTTGCTCCCAAGATCTCAACAGGTTACCCCATAGAGTGTTGAGTGGGCAACTCAATTATTCCCTCACCCGAAGGAGTTTGAAAGCAAGACAAAGAGAGTCCTTTTGCAAGAGTGATGTACAAAGTCCTGTGGACATACAGACTTTGTGTGCAAGTCCTATGGAGGAGAGGAGATGAGAGAGCAGTCGGTTGATGGCATCTGGGGACATTAAATGGTGACATGGACACAGTGATGGCCTGCAGTGGTGAACCAGTGAGGGAACAAGTGCTCTGGTTGGGGAGCTACATGAGGCTGGGGAGCAGAATACAACCAGGCCCACAGTGGTGCAGCATAGCAGGTCTCCATCCAGTCAGCTGGGACAGCGTCCTGTGCCCCTTCTTCCCTGAACCCCCGTCTCACCCTAGATGGCCCAAGAGTGTCTCTGAATAACACATTGCTTCCCATTTTCTATTCATTATGCTTCAGTAAACTTTTTTATTTTCTTATTTTGCTATGTAAAGTATATTATTTGATTTTATATGTCCCAGAGACTTGAAAGGATTGTATCATGTTCTGAATTCTTCAGTTTTTCAAAAATATCATTTTACTACGTTTTAGTTGATATTTCTATAACTATTAAAATAAAAACATGGAATGGAATCTCTTGAATCCTAGCTGAACAAGGGAAGGGATTTAGCATGGTTTTCTTATACTTCCTTGACATCCCTTTTTCCTTTAAAATATAAACTGAGGTTTTTACAAAGCCTGTTAATAAATCACTATTCTTTTTACAATTCTTCACTCATGTTTCAAATTCTGTAACATTGATATTTTTAAGCTACTATGTTTACAAGAATGATTCAGTTTTAATTCTATGTTTTAGTGAATAATTTCAATGCTTATTTTCCCATATTTTTTATACTTCAACTTCCACATTTCTTATTATAATTAACAAATAACTGCATAGTCATTTCTAGGTACTAAGAATTTTAAGTACATTAGAATAATAACTCAGTTAATCCTCACAACAGTCCTGTGAGATGAGTGCTAATATTGTCCTCATTTTACAGCTGAACAGAGGCACAGAGATAATAACTTGCTCTAGTCACATGGCTAGTTGGCAACAGAGACAGCATTTAAAACCCAGCAGTTAATCAGGCTCCAGGCCCATGTTTTGTTTGTTTCATTTTCTCTTTTTCAGACAGGGTCTCACGCTGTGGCCAAGGCTGCAGTGCAGTAGCACTATCACGTCTCACCGCAGCCTCAACCTCCCAGGCTCAAGTTGTCTTCCCACCTCAGCCTCCTAAGTAGCTGGAACTACGGGTGTGTGCCACCATACCTGGCTAATTTTTTGTTTATTTCTTATAGAGTCGAGATCTCACTAGGTTGTCCAGGCTGGCTTTGAACTCTTGGGCTCAAGCAATCCACCTGCCTGGGCCTCTTAAAGTGCAGGAATTATAGGCATGAAGCATTGTGTTCAGCCCTTTTTTTTTTTTTTTCCGGATCTGCTCTGCTTCCTATCATTTGTAAGTTCTTAATTTTAATTACTCTTTCTGTATGTTTTTTTGAAAATAATATTTTTGTAGTATATTTTCTGAACTCTTATATTCCAGAGAATGGTTTTTCTTTCATTTATGAAATCCAGACTGTGTTTAAGTTCACTTGCAGAATATTCTTTAAACAAAAAGAAATTCTGCGATAACCTTGCTGTGTTCTCCTTCAGCATTCAGTAATACTGAGGAAAGGTCTGATGTCAGCTGGATGTTTAGGAGAATTTTAAAAATCTTTATTCTTCTTACAACGTGACAGAAGCATTATTCACAGAATAACTTTTAAGAAGAACCCTGTGCTTTGTTTTCCCCCTTTTTTTTTATTCTTCAAAAGAGTGCATTGAGAAAATGCCAGAACTTGAAGGTGAGACTCTGAAGGCATGTTCCTATGGCAAAGGAAGCTGGTTAGACTTGCAGCCTGAGGCCATGGTGGGAGACAGGAGAGAAATGGGCTGATGGGAAAGAGGAAAGCCACTGTGATGACAGAAGGCCACATCATGCTCTGCAATGGCCTCTCCGACCTTTCCCAAGTCTCTAAACTCATAGATGCAAATAGATTGTTTGGTGTGCTGTGATACAGGATCCACGGAAACTGATGAAGGGCCTGAGTCTACCAAGCAAATTGATAAGGGTGGAATGGGCAGTGTCTGGGAAGAGACTAAAGAGTAAGTAAACTCCCTGGGAATTTTCAGAAGTCACTTGGGAAGACTTCAGTTTGTCTCAGGCAACAGACTTGGGGATTAAAGACTGTTTACCTGTATCTGTCAGAGGCAAGGAGGCTCCAGGTGACATTTCCAGCAACCATCCATTTTACAAATTTCTCTGTAGACTTGTAGCAGTATTCTAATGACCGATTTCACTGAGAAAGTGATTAACACCTTCCATCTACATGATCAGATGTTCCCTTCAGCTCAAAAATATTTCATTAAATAATCATGGTAAATAGGAGCACAGGCACTAGAGTCAAATAGCTAGGGTATGCATCAAGGATTTCTCATGTGTAAGTTGAAGATCCTTTTGCAAATTACTTTGCCTGTTGGTGCCTTGGTTTTCTTATTTGTAGAGATAAAACTTTGCTTCTACTTGTACTGTTCCATGTGGCAGTAATTATGTGCTTATGATGATGCTTTAGCACAGACCTGGCACAACACAAGGGTTTGATAAAAGTTAAATGTTATTATTGTTGCATATTTGACTAGTGATTCCATTCCAATTATTCTAGCTCCTTCCTCAGGAATGCCTATAATTCTTTTGCTATTTCTCTACTCGGAGACATTTATATCTTTTCTCTTTTTTCATAATTTACTTTGCTTTCATTTCATATTAATGTAAAACTTCTCAGGTTTGTTCTCTGAGTTACTGGTGTGATTTATTATATTTTCCTTGTTCTTTAATGCCAATAGTGTGTGCTTTTATTCTGCTATGTTTTCTTGCAGTTTTTTTAGTCTTGCCCATCTCTCATTTCATCCACTCATGTTTTTATTTCATTACTTTCCTTCCTAATATGACTGTCACTCTTATGTAACTGAATTCTAGTGCTTCTTAAGAATGCAAAACTGTTTTCAGATTTTCATCTTGTTTCTATACTAAATGGTTTTTCATAGCCATTCACTTTTCTTATATTTTGATATGCAATTTTACTATTGCTTTAAGTGTTTTTTGTGTTTGTGGATTCTAATAAAAAACAAATTGCTTCTTCTTCCTGGAAGAGACATGGAGCCCAATCTT
Source organism: Colobus angolensis palliatus (assembly GCF_000951035.1). Classification (NCBI taxonomy): domain Eukaryota; kingdom Metazoa; phylum Chordata; class Mammalia; order Primates; family Cercopithecidae; genus Colobus; species Colobus angolensis. The sequence goes on along the minus strand of NW_012116254.1, from coordinate 1,856,055 downwards.
CTAGTTACCCACGAGCAGGCTGTGTTGTTTACCTGTGGCTCTTCTCTCTACCCTCCTGGGTGTGAGTAGAATCTTGGGTTGGCAGCTGAAGCATAGGCTGAAGAAGACATTTTTCTGATAGGGAACTTCTCCATCTTCTATAATTTCATCTTTGAAATATATGAAAAACCAGGGGATATCATGGTACTAGTGTCCTTACTCTGCCTTCATCTCAAAACCTTTGCTTTGGCTTACCCTTTCATTTTTATTCATTTATTCATTCAAAACAAAAGGCTATTTAGTAACTATGAATTGCATGTCTACTCTATGCCAAGCACTAGTAATAAACTACTAATAAAAATATATTTGATCGCATGTCTCAGGAAGGACCCACAAATGATCCCACAAATATATAGTTGTGAATTATTGTACACTGTGAGGATACAATAGAGTAATGGAGTGAATATATATTCCAGAACAAAAACAAATCCAATCTTGGAAGTGATCAGGGAAGACTCCTCTGGCACTAACATTTAATCTGATAATTGAAGGGTGAATGAGAGCTAATCAGAAGAATGGGAGGGAGAGCATTCCAGATGGGGCAAACACTACATGCAACATACACTGGGGTAGAACTAAAAGAAAATCTACAGCTGGAACACGATGTATAAAAGGGAGGATATAATACAATGCTTTGGAAAAGTAGCCTAGGGCAGCTCAGGTAGGACCCTGCCAGCTCTTTTTAAGGACACTGATCTTCATTCTAAAACCAATGAAATGCCACTAACCAGGTTTTAAGCAGTGTAGTGATTGATATGCTAGAATTAGTCTTTAGATGATCAACCTGATTGGAGAGAAGAACATGAATTAGGGTGTCAACCACGGACACAGTTAGACCAGCTAGGAGCTGGTAGTTGGGTAGGAATGGTAGGAAATGGGCAGAATGGAGAGATTTTATGAAGAGCACCATAACAAAATGTGCTGGAAGAATGGAGGCAAAGAAGAGTGAGGAGTCAAGGATGCCCCTTAGGTCCTGGTTTGTGCAGCTTTGCTGGCCAAGTTTTTCATTGAGATAAGTTTTAAAAATAGTTTTGGAAAGAGAAAGCATGAGGTTATTCTTAGTAAGATTGCAATTAGAGGACCCATGAAGACATCCAAGTAGAAATGTCAAAAGGCAGTTAAAATACAGATCTGGAGCTCAAAATAAAGGTTTGGGCTTAATTTGGGAGATTTGTGAGTCTTTGGCAAATGGACCTGTGCTTTGGATGTCCTTGAGATCTCCAAGAAAGAGGAATTAACTTGCATAAAGAAGTGGGTTAGGACCAAGCCATGTAGAACTCCACATTCATTGGCTAGGGAGGAGAATGAGCCAACAAATCAGATTAGGCGAGAGAGGTCCACAATTCTGAGAGAAAATCAGGAGAGGATGGGTGAATGCAGCCACAGGAAGAAGGGGCTTCTGGAAGGAGTAATGGTCAACAAGTCAAATAAGACATTTTTTCACCTTTAGCCTTTCTTTCCTATTTTTCTAGCCAGGACTGTAAAAAATGTTGTTCTGGGGGGTTTCCATATGTGAGTAGCCATAGAAAGCCATAGAAATGGAAGTATTAGTTGGGAATGGGAGTAAGTGAAAAAAAAAATTCAGGCTGGACAATGAGTACTAATGGTATGGAAATTTTCTGTATGGTGCAAATCCCGTTTCTCAACCAGAGAAAGGGGCTAAGATTGGGGTCAAGATTACACAGACTCTGGAATTAGACTGCCTGGGTTCAAATCCTGCTTCTGCTTCTTCGCTAAGGAGACTTGAGCAAGTTTTCTGTGCAGTTTCCTCATATATAAAATGGAAATATAAATATTACTTATCACATATTATGGTTGTGAGAATTCAGTGAATCAGCATTTGCAAAGTATTCCTGCCGATGCCTGGTGCTTAGCAACCCTTAGTGATTATTAGCTGTGCTTACAACTTCGAGTGGGCAAGCTCATTCTCTTCCTAGGGGTTGGCAGAGGCAGACAGCCAGTGTAGACCTCAGTGGAGCCTCCCTGGCAGTCTGCTCATTGGCACCCTTTTACCTGGTTGCAAGGATATATTCTCTATTCTGTTTCTTCACATGAATTTTACAGGGCAGTAATAGAAGGTTATTAGCCAGAGAATTGTCATATGGTATAGTTTAAAAATTTTATTTATTTGACCAGATACTTGAAGAAGTAATCAGTCCCTTATAATAGACAGAGCTACTTGTCAAATAGAATGCCAATTAAGGGCTCAGCAAGCTGATAAAACTCTTATGTTTTACTCCCCTGAACAAATAATATAACCTCATTCAAAAGTATGCTGTCAGCACCCTTTACAGCAGGCTCTTCAAGGTTGCTCACCTCATGGCCCAGTAATAAGTCAGCACCACAGAATATTCCACAGTGTTGTAACCCGTCACAATGAACAGCTTGTGGTGTGACTTACTGAACCTGAGTCTTATTTTTTTTTTTCCCTTCTGTCACCTTAGAAAACAGCTTATTCAAGATCTTAGGCCTGTGGTCCTATTTTCCATGGAACATGATCCATTCATAAAGTCACAAAAGTTCAACAGTATGAAGAGTGAAGAGACCCATTCCTTTTTCCCCACCTGCCCAGTTAACACACAAAGACCTCAGCATTGCCACACGCAACTAACGGTATTGGCCACACCTGAATCTTCCAGAGAATTTTTTTTAAAATGTTTTCTTACCCCTACATTTCAAATCACTAAATATAGTATATTATGACACTGACTTTTTTTCACCGTTTAAAAAAATATCTTGGGGAGCTTTTAAAATCAGTATACAAAGAACTCCTTTCTTTTTTAAAGCTACATATTATTTCACTGTGTGGATATATGATTTATTTTAAAGGCCCTTATTGACAGACTTCTGGTGTGTTTCCAGTCCTTTGCTATTATGAACAAGGCTGCAATTAACAACCTTGTAGGTATATCATTTTGCACCTGTGCAAGTATATCTGTGGGATAAATTCCCAGGACCGGAATTACAGGTCAAAGGGTATTTACATTTGTCATTTTGACAGATATCACCAAATTGCCCTCCATAGGGGTTGTACTTATTTAAATTCCCACCAGCAATGTCTAAAAAGGGTCTGTTTCCCCACAGCCTTGACAACAGGGTATGCTTGTGATCTTGTGGATTTTTGCCAATCTGATAAGTAAAAAATGGGATTGCAGTGTGATTTTAATTTCCATTTCTCTTATTATGTATGAGCTCATGCATCTTTTCATTTAAGAGCCTTTTGCATTTCCTTTTCTGTTAGCTCTCTGTTCATATGCATGATCCATCCATCCATTGGGTTGTTCCTTTTCTCACATATTTTAAACACGTCCAGTCCTTCTCCTGCCCCCTGCTACCCTGCCTAATTTTCAATGCACCATCCTAGGATCCAATTCTTGTGTTTTTGGTCAAGACCCATTCTTTCCTGAATTCTCTGTTAATAAGCACATGAGCGTGTGTGTGCAGAAGGGTACATGAGACTATTATTAGAAGTGGAACGAAGCAGGGACGGATGGCAATTTAGGACTGACATTCAAACTCTGCCTTTTTTTTAAGTGGTGATTCTGGCAGACTCTCTCCACTTTAGCAGGGTTTTATTTCTTCCCAGTTCTGAGAGAAATGTGCAAATTAGAGAATATGTGTAACCTTGCTTGAGTGGTCCCCCTAGAACAATTATTCTCAAGATAGTAGTTAGGAAAATGGTGGAGCAAAGAATAGAATTTGGGGGAAATTGTTGAGGAGGAATTACCCTTACAACCACCTGTCAGTCACCTGGAAATCCATCAGTAAAGAAGAAAAACGGCCAGGACTCTGTCATCACTGGGGGAAGGCAGAGTGAGTGTCATTCTTAATAGAGATGCTGACATGGTGGGAGAGATCTTCTGTGACACACTCCCTGCTAGGAAGAAAACTCATTTCCTAGGTGTACATATCTGACCTAGTAACATACACTCACATGAGGTAATAGCTTACTCCATAATACCCTTTAAAGTGAAACTCAGGAAATGGTTTAATATATGACCACTAATTCAATCAAAATAAAACCAGGCAACTTTGATCTTAATCTAAGCTCTGTTACTTATTAGCTATGTGTCCTGAGACAGGTTGTTGAACTAATTTTGGGCTCAGTTTCCTCTTCTGCAAAATGGGGAGGGGTGTGCTGCAGCATATCAGGGCCCTCTTTCAGCTTCATGAATTAAGATTCTCTGTAGTACCACAGCCAGCTTGCTAGCAAACAGAGCCATACATTTCATTTCTAAGCATCTAAAGGAAATTTACTTGTAAATAGTAGTTATTACTAGTGGAAAAATAATTGAAAATTATTTGTGGTCATCCATTCATGCTTCAAGTTCCAGGTCAGGTTCTAAAAACTTCCCAGTTGCCACTGACAAGTTATTGGCCTCTTCATTAGCCCATCAGCACCCAAACACCTGGATTCACAGCAGACCTGACTTCTCTCAGGTTATTTTGCTGAGTCATCTTCCCACTTCCATCAAGTTTTTCCTTTTTTTTTTTTTTCCTTTTTGTAAAAAGAGAAATTCTCGGGCAATCTCCTTTACTCTTGACACTTTGACTCTTACTTGCATGAGGATGAAAGGAAAAACATGATTATATTGATACTGGATTTCCATGTTTGAGCCAGTACTATGATTAGGCATCCTATATGATGCCTCATTCATGTTGTTATTGTCATTGCTTCTAGATTTAAATGATCAGATGTGGGTTTTCCTTTAGTGTTTTGTATTTCTGATCACAGAATCTTAGAGATGGAAGAAACATTAAATACATCTTCCAGCTCCATCTCCCATCCATTTCAAAATGTCTTATACAGTATCCCTGCCAAAGGGTCATGTAGTTGCTTAATACTCCAGCTGACAAGAAACTCACTACTGTACAGGCAGCTAATCACATTGGTATCTTAATAATGGTAGTATGTGGCTTCCCATTTTACCCCTCTAAAAGCAGTGTGACATTGACCCATTGTTCTTTATGCCTTTTCTCATTCTAAATTATTAGGAATATGAAACTCAAAAAGAAGAGTGACTTTCCCTAAAATCACCTCTTTCTCCAAACTAGCAGAAAGCATTTGGCAGTTGGTCGTGTCAATTTAGTGTTTATTTAACAGTAAAAGTGCCAAACATCAGCTGTAATCTTTAGTAGCTATTTTGTGTTGGGGATGCAATTCCAATTGTTACATTTTATGAACTGATTTCCATCAAGGTTGAGACAATCTATGGATAAGTCTGGATTGGAGGACAGGAGAAGTAGGATTTTGTCATAAGCTTTGTTCATAAGATGTGACTTTAGGAAATTCACTTCTCTGAATTTTGGTTTCTTAATAGTATGTAAAATAGAGAGAAGACTAGACAATTTCTAAACATCACCTCTCCCCAGCTGTAGCTTTTAATGAGGCAATGACAGTGCAATACAAATGGAAGATACCCAAACCACTGATAAATGAATGAATGAATTGAATTTTTTGACCCAACAAACATATAAACAAGGTAGATAACTATCCACAAGACATGGGCTTGGGGTTGCCAGAAAATGTTCGGTTACCATCAATATCCATGAACATTTAGCTCAAACATGACTTTCAATCCTTGGTGACTTCTGAGATGACATTTCCATTTTAGACTCTTCAGTATTCTATGGCATTAATGATGCTGGCTCATTATAAGTTTTATCACACCTGGAAGGGGAGCACTGACTTAACCTTATGAATTACTGGGTTCTTTTCAAGAAATTGTTTTGATGATGGTTGAATGTATTGGTAGGCCTAGGAAAGGGAGTCACATGAGCTACTCCTAGGTCAGTGCAAGGGTTCCTGCGGGGAGTGCAAAGAGGAGTTAAGTAACTAAGGGAATAATTATTTGAGTGAAGCCAAATCTTATTTGCATGCTCAGCCCAGGCCAGTTGCTGCTTACGACATTGATACACATGGAAGATTATTTTCTGGCACAAATCTGTGTGTGGAGAATTTAGTTGTCTGTGGAAAATAACAACTACCAGAACTCAGGAGAAAAACTGCCTCCCTAAACTTTATATCAGTAGTAATTTGACCTACTGAGGGCTAATGAAAGAAGTAGGGCCTTATGGAATAATCTGAACACCCAAGAAAGATTTCCAAAATTGAGAAGATTTGAGCAATTCATGACAGAATTTAGCAAAGAATTTCACTACTTAGCTTTCACCACCATGTCCTAAAAAATTGTTGGTTTGGCCCATTGTTTATCTGGTATTACTCACTTGAGAAATAAGAAGAATATAACTAGCATGGAGAAGAGGAAGAACATTGGCCTGAGAATTAGGAGATCAGAATTCTGGTTCCAGCTCCATGATTTAGGGCTGTGCTTTTTCCATCTGTAAACGAGGGGAGAGATGACTGCTAGTGTTTCTTCCACATTAATAGTCCATACATTTATTTATAAAACAAAAGAATCATATCTACCTAAATTTCACATCTTCAATCCAGAAGTCATTGAACCTATCAGTTGAAAATTTCCATGTAATTCAAGTGGTAAATTCCTGCCAGCCCACATTTCTCTTCATGATAAACTCTTAATTCTAGACTACATATTTTACTTACCCTCCCTTTGCAAATGGTAGTCACCTTTTAAACATTATACACCTTCCTTTTTCCACTAAAGATCTGATTTTTTTTCTAAAGGTTTTTATATCCACAAAGCCCTAGGATAAACTAGACTTTTTCTCTAAAATCTCCCCTGACTAGAGTTGTCAGAGAAAATGCAGGACACCCACTTACATTTGAATTTCAGATAAACAATAATGTTTTAGTGCAAGTATGTTTCATGAACATATGTGTGATAAGAATTATCTGTTATTTATCTGAAATTCAAATGTAAGTGGCATCCTGTATTTTGATTTGCCAACTCTAACAACCCTATCTTTGACCAGACTTCTCTCTTCTATTCCCCAGATCCTATAGATCTCTGTTTGAGTCATTCCATGTGTACTTACGTTATTATTCATCATTTTGAGTGTCTGTGTCTGTCTGATTTCCCTAACTAGATTAGACATCCTGTGAGAGACACAACTGGGTGTTCCACATTTTGCGGCTTCTCCTACCCTCAATGGCACCTTTTATCATTTTGTAATTGGTCGACTCCTGTGGGACTCCTTCATAACCAATGGACTTGCTCCCAGTTATCAAAACATGGACTGCCTCTTCCTCAAGCAGATTCAGACAACATAATCATGTCACATTTGCCTAGACCCACAGGAAAATAGAATGAGACTCAATGAAAATTAACACTGGGTCCAGAGCAGTTGATCAGTATTACCAGCAACAGTGAGAAATAGAAAGTACTAGCGCATTAAAAAGTTCTATGAGGTCATTGCAGAGCTGCATTTTTGGCTTGCCAATGTTGTCCTAGCTACCCTTTAACCTACAATTTCTGTCTTGCAGGACACTGAACCAACCTCCTCAACATATCTGAAATGTCTTGTAAGGTCCTGAGTTCCTTTTTGTGTCCATGTGCAAACACTCAATGTTGTATATCCCTGCTCCCAGAAATCCAAGGGCACCAACCTGCTCTTTTCTCCTCAAAATAAAGTTCTTTACTTTAACTTCCTTTCAATACTGAATCTATTTTTTTCCCTTTTGAGTCTTACCTCCTTCCACAGATTACTCAACATTTCCCAAACACACCTTGAACCTTTGCCTGCCCTTCTGCTTCTGTCTCTAATGCTCCTCATCTCTGCCTCTCCAAATCCTACCATTCATAGAGTCACTGGTCTGTGAAGTTGTAGAGCAAAAGGAGCCCTAGGATTCTGGTTTAACTACGAAGAATGATGAACCTCAGATCTATACAACAACTCTTGGCAACAGAGTGACAGAGCCATGACTCAAAAGTGACCCCAAAGTCTTTGATTTGCTCCCTTTCCATGTTCCCTCTTCAAGAATCATCTTTAGCTACCATACCATCTCTTTCTGAAAGATTTTACTCATCATTGCAGCCAGAAATTTCTTCTCTGTCTCTTCTAACCTCAGGTGACATTTTGGTTGTAGCCCTCTTGAGATCCTTAGTCCTTTTTAGGTTGTGTTTTTGTTATTGGCCAGGTTCTGAGAGAAAGCTAATCCCTGTGCTAAGAGCAAGGATGCTGGGTGGTCCCTGTGGTGCTGTTTTCCTAATGGCCTGATGGTGCAACTGAAAAGAATAGTGAGTAGATGGTATCACCCAATAGCTAGGGAATATGACGAAGGCTTGGGTAAGCAAGGGCTATGACTATCCTTAATCTTCTGGGCAGTGTTCAGGGTAAAGAAGCCACTGTGGGAAAAGGGAGCAGGGTTTTCTGGATGATTCCAGGGTTACAGGTTAAGTATGGTGGAGAAGAAATGGTCTTGGGCAGAACGTCATCATATCTCATTATATTCAACCTAAGCCCAGGATAACTTGTCATAAATAGAGATACATAAAATGCTAAAACCTAATGTAACTCTGACTCTCTGATTAGAGCCTTATCCAAAAGTTCTAGAGGTAACACCTTCAGGAGCAACCTTAGAAGAGGAATGAGTTGGCAACAGGCAGGAAAGAGCTGAGTGAGAGCTGGCAGTGTCAATGTCAGCATCAGAACAATTATGGAGTGAACTGTATAAGTGCACATGGGGCAGCCTCAGGTCTCAATGGCAGAATGAACTGGCTCACCAAAGAGCAACAACAAAAATTCCATACAACAGTACATCACACTTAGTCAAATTTCAGAAAAAATTATACTTCATATAGGAAGTTTTGCATCAACAATCTACCTTGTGGCTATTAACTGACTTTAAAGAACATGGCTTTTTATCAATATCATTTTCTTTCCAATTTTTTCCCCCAAAATGTTGAAATAAGAGGAATGTATTTAGAGTCAATGACCACACATGACTAATCTCTCAGTGAGTCAAACTCTCAAATCCTTGCCTTCCATGGTTGTGTATCTAGTCAACAAACATCCAAGTGTCAGACATGGATCCAGGTACAATATGCAGCAGAGAGTGAAACAGGCGTGACCCCTATCATCACTGAATTTGGTCTCATGATGCAAAACTATAAAAACACCCTTTATGAACCATTTGACACAAGAATTAAAATATCCAAAAAGTTTTAACATATAGAGAGCAGGAGATTTTATAATGAAACCCCTTTTTTATTTTTCCTTTTTAGAATGTTTCATCATCAGATGTGAGCATCATGTTCAAGGAACAGAGTGCATCATAAAAAAAGTTCCTTTTCCACCAAAACAATGCCCTGATTTCAGAGCTTCATCAAAAGAGAAAGATTTCTCACGATAAACCATATTCTAAGCACTTAGATCACAACATAGTAAATTTTCAAAAGGAAGTCACTTTTGCCAAGATATAAAGGCTCATGTACATAAATTCTATGCTTCAAATATAAGTACACTTCAAAAATATTATTAAACACTATTATTTACTGAGTGCTTCTTACATGCCTCCTATTCTTACTTTTTGTGGTTGAATTTAATCTACACACAACTCTAAGGAATAGGCATGACTCGTTATTTTCATTTTACACTTGAGGAAACTGAGGCACTCAGTGTTTTACATATATAAAAACGAGTATGAGGTTCAGCCAAAATTCAAATACCGTATGTCTGGCTCCAAAGCCCACATGGTAGTCACCATAAATAGAAATTTCATACTAGAAATCATATTGTTTTCTCTCCCTCTGGAGCAATTTAGGAAATAAATTAAAAACTTTCAAGTGGTGATTTAAAGCAACTTACCTTTTTGCCAGTTATGTGTTACCTTAAGAGAAAATTGCAAGAAATGGGAATGATAAAGCTTGATAAGGATGACACTATCATGAATCACATGAAAAGAAAAGAGGATTATTTAGCATATTGAATATGAAGTTGTAGATTCAGGGCAACATCAAGACGGATGAACTCCCCCACCAAGCTGTTTAACAAACTGGCTCTCTGTCGAGCTGGCCATGCCTAGTAGTAGCAGATCTGCAACGATGCCTCTACCAAGCTCACAGTTACACAAATGGCGAAGCAGCAGGAAAGCATATAGAAGAGAGCCACACAGAAGATATAAGCTCCAGTCAGGTCATGACACAAAGCCATAGAACTTAACTGGGAAATGAGCAATGCTTATGTGTCCAGCATTGTCTCAAGTGGTTTCCCATACAGAGAGCTCAAGGAACATCCTGTCTGAGATAAACCAGGCAACAACTGAAAACAAAGAGCAGCCAAAGTCATCAGAAGGGTAGCACAGTTGCCGCTAGCAGGGAGGTGGATTACATGGGATGTTTGAGTGCAAGGTGAGACTCAGAGGTGGCTGGTCTAAGTTCCCAAGTTTCAATGGGGAGTTCCCAAGCCAGAAACCACTCATTGATTGTTCATGCCCAGACATCCATATCCTGGGAAACAGGGATTACAGATTTATTTATAAATATGTCTCACCATCTCTATAAAAGCCTTGATAAGGAAACCATACAACTCAAGTTGGTTGGTAGCCCTGATGCTTCACACACTGAGTGTAATAATTGTTTGTTGATTCTGTTGCATATGTGTTTTCTTGTTTGAGTTTATAGGAGGAACACATTAGCCTGAAATGCTTGGTTTGCCTTCCTTTTGGTTGTGGTCAGTTGTTGTTTAGAGATGTGCTCAATGGCTTGTGGTAAAGATCTGACATCCAGGGCTGTACCCAGGCTTGGTGTTGACTCATCTGAACATAAAAATCAACAAGAATAGTGATATCACTCAGTAGTATATGGTGTGTAGTAAAAAATAAACTGTCAATATGCTTGAAAGTCATTACATCCCACACTGTCAACATAAAATATATCAAGAGGCTGATTGAGGCAATAACCTCTCTTTATGGAGCAGTAGGAAGCAGAGATAAGGATGTTCTCTGAACAGTTGTCACAATGCAGGGCCAGATGTTGCTAGCTGACTTTCCCCCCATTGACCATAACATCTCCCTAGGAATCCCGACGGGCAGCTCCAGGTTCCTGACAGTAGCCTAATTCACTGCATCAAGAGAGTTATGAGGCCTGACCAGAGAGCCACTGAACCTCACCGAGTCAGCCAGGCTGGTGCCGCGCTCTTTGGGCCTCTTGCCAAACCAGCTCAGGGACAGGGGCAAGGCTTGAGGCCTTGGGAGAACAGGATAAGTAACCACATCTACTTTAGGGGGCATGAGAATAACCTTTAATGATCTTGCATTGGGAGTGATTTTTGGTATTGGGAGCCACCTCTGTATTTGCTGCTTCATTCTTCCCGGCTGTTACAAGATGTTGGCATTGCTATTTCTGCAGCAACTATGGCACATATGGGGTTTATGTGAACTGCTCCGATGCCACAAGTCTGGTGAGTCCTGAGACTGGAATTTGGCCTCAGTCTGTGGATATCAGAGCAGATCAGCATCTTTACTGGGTTCAGCCAATTAAACTCAAGAACAGAATCTGAGTCAGGGCCAAGAAAGATCTTGAGGACAATGTGCCTATGTTGTGTAATGTTTGTGTTATATCACATTTTAAAATACAGTTTACAAAAAGAAAGAAAACAATTATAAAAGACCTGAGCATACACTGTGAGTCAGATCATAAGTTCTATTACCATCCTATCCTGGAGAACCTTATCCTCAGACATGAGCCCTGTCGCAAGTTTGACATTCTTGAGAGCAGGTTCCAATGCTGGTGAGAGGAATCCACCCAAGCTGGAACTGTCATACCAAATTCACTTTTAGATTAGTTTGTACAGTATTTTAAACTTCTTAGGCAAGGCCACTAGAGACCTTCCAAAACATATATTCTCTCCTGCTTGAAGAAACACGTGTAGTCAGTCAGACAACTCATTTATCTTGACTCCCACGATAATGTTTAGACGCTTCCTAGACATGTCTATCATCAAATGCTCTGTGTTCCAGAAGAAATTTTTCCAGCTGATCCAACTCATGACTGTAGACACTAACTGTTCAACACACTTTGTGGTTTCAAGAATTTGGAGGACAGTGTGGTCAGGAGCAAACCCTTTGATGGTCTATTGTATCCTCCAAGCAACTCACTAACAAAAGTCAGTTTCCCTCTCAAATTCCCAGATGTGGCTCAGTCCTGTTTTACCTCTCGAATCTTTCTGAAAACAGAGCAGAGACAGAATGAGAAACACCTAGACTCAGAGAAGGAGGATGAGCCAGTGTTGAAACAATCCTGCTGATGAGCCTTCTGTAAGACTTTCAACCCTTTCCTTTACACAATTGGTTCCCATTTTAATTAATTTTCATTCTCTTTATGAAAATATATTCCCAAGTGGCTTGGCATAAACTACTAATTCTTCAGGTGCAGACTTCCCTGCAATACTGTCCATGTGTTTTATCCTCACTATGCATCTGCTTGGTTCCCTCTGGCTTTGAGTTCTACCACCCCTGTATATGCATGCTGCTGCTGAGGAGGGATGTGAAGAGAGATGTGAAAATCTGATTGGTCCTCAGTTTGCAACTTCTCACAGAAGTTATGGGGTGAGAGTGTGGGTCAGGGAGGGGTAAAGGGGTTTGTGTGTGTGATGTATAGGCTGGACAGAACTCCAGAAGCCTCTGTCCAACCCTATTTCATAAGGCATGCTGGCAATTGGTTGTGTCTGCCAGGACCTCAGCAGCTTGTCTCAAAAGTTAGGCAAGATTATTCTTTACTTGAAAGCACTAAGAGCGATTGTTTATACAACATCATGATATAAACCAAAAGAATGATTAAAAATGAACTATTAATGATAACTATATATTTCATTACAAAATAAAGTTTATGAATAATTAGCTATCAATAATGTACAGTGGTGTTCTAATATCATCTCCTAGTTTTGCCTCATAAAGAGATATGCTGGTTGTTCTCACTCATAAGTGGGAATTGAACAATGAGAACACATGGACACAGGGAGAGGAACGTCATACAACAGGGTCTGTTGGTGAGGTGGGGAGCTAGGGGAGGGATAGCATTAGGAGAAATACCTAATGTAGATGACGGGTTGATGGGTGCAGTAAACTACCATGGCACATGTATACCTATGTAACAAACCTACACTTTCTGCACATGTATCCAAGAGCATAAAGTATAATTTAAAAAAATAAAAAAGAAAAACAGACATGTTGGTAACTTTTTCCTAAGGTCACCAACAACATTATTGTTTTTTCTGGATCAGACAGCAGTGCCCCTTCTCCTGCATCCCATTTCTGCTGATTCATCACAGTCTTTCCTCACTGGACTGATTGTTTTCCATTCCAGGGCTCTTATTAATAATTTTAATTTTTTCCATCTGCAGATGCCCAAACTTCAATGGGAGCTTATGCTCCTGAAGGGAACGCTGACTTTCCTTCCTCTGTTGTGGAAAAGGCTAGCTGCCTGCTCTTCTTAATTCTAAAAATGACTTTGATGTGCCTGCAGTTCCCTTCCACTCCAGCTTCAGCATTCTGCCCTGCCTATATTCTCTCTGCTGAACTTTTTCTCTCCTCTTCACTGTGATGAAGTCAGGGACAGACTTCCTAATTGTTCCAATTTGGAACAGAGCTCAGGCCATAAAGCATTCTCCCTGAAGCCATCGGTGGAGCAAGCATCTCCATCTCATCACATCCAATATTATGAGCTGAATAACAATAGAATCATAAGATTTCCTCAAGCCACATGTTAGTGTTAATAATGGCTTCCTTAAACATATTTTGTTAAAACATGTCAGCATTTTCTAATTATTTTCACACATATTTCATTGCTTAAAGATACTAGTCAGGACCCATATTCTCATTTTGCAGAAAAGAAAATGAAGTCTCAGAGAGGTACACTATGTGTTTAAGTTCGAAACCGGTGTCAGAAACACAAGAATTATTGTCTTCTAAAACTTAGTTCATGATTCTTCTTGCCAGATGTGCTTATGGAAAACCATTGTGTGCAATGAGTTCTGGCAAATAAAATCAGTTGGCCCAGGGGAGGCAGGTTATTTAAAGGAGTCCCACTGTGAATCATTTTGTGGAGTAAATATTCTCTAATGCATCCATTTTACAAATCTGGATTTTCAAACACTGTGTATCTGCTGAAAGTGGGGTACCTGTGAGCCTCCACTTTTCAGACATTAAATCTTCCTTCATGTTCCTCCTAATTAGAGGTGTCTGTAGGCTGGCTGAGTCTGTGATGTGTATAAACGGCAGCAGCAGAGGGGCAGACAGAGCCTCCAACAGACACTTGACCAAGTCTAGCTCCTGGATATGGCCATTGACCAGCTGCTTTCTATTATCTGCCAGTAAATGATTCCTCCCAGGTCTGAAGGGCTGAAGAGTGCGGCCCAGGTCAGCACATAGCTTCTGTTCACTACCTCTTTGCTTGACCCTGTCTCACCTTCCTCTGTCTCCTCACCTCCTGGTGCCCCACTCCCAATCCCAATGGGGGATTTTGCTATAAATATGAACCCTTGATCATACTTTTCCCTTCTATGTTTTTGTCTAAACTTTTCCCTCAACCTTGTTTCTTCTGATCCTGCTAGTTGCAGGGTCCTCAGCTCACATAGATTCTCAGCCCTGGATGTATATTAAACTAATTTGGGGAGCTTTCACAATTTTTCCAGCACTGTGGCTCCATGATCAAAATTCCAACTTAATTGGTCAGATATGGGGCTTGAATGCAATGTTTTCTGTTGTTTGATTTGTATGCTATGTAGGTGAATTGAACATACAACAAAATGGAAGACTTAAGATATACTTGATGGCCTGACCTTGACTCCTGATTATCAAATGGTCCTTGCGTTGGGTTGAATTGTGTCTCCCAAACTTCATATAGGGAAGGTCTAACCCCCTGAGAATGTGACCTTATTGGAGATAAAGTCTTCACAGAGCTCATCAAATTAAAATGAAGTCATTAGGGTAGGCCTTAATCTAGTATGACTGACATTCTTAAAAACAGGGGAAATTTGGAGACAGACCCATATGCAGAGAGAATGCCATGTGAACATGAAGAAAGCCATCTATAAGCCCAGGGGAGGAGCCTGGAACAGAGCCCTCCCTCATAGCCCTCAGAAAGAACTAACTTTGCCTATACGTTGATTTTAGAGCTTGGGCCTCTAAAACTCTGAAACAACAACTTTCTGTTGTAAAAGCCAGCCAGTTTGTAATACTTTTTTACACGAGCCCTAGCAAACAAATATTTCCCTCAAGACCTCATGCAGTTGCCCTGATCCTGGAGCACAACTGGAGTGATCAACAGGTTTCAGTTTGCCTATGATGCTCCTGCTTTTAGCAATGAACATTCTAGGTAACAGGAACCTGTTTAATTCTAGGGAGACCAGGACATTGATTACCCTAAACAAAGCATAATGATTATGTGTGTAGGCTGCAGGACCAGACAATCTGGGTTTAAAATCCATCTCTGCTCATTCTTGGCTATGTTGCTTTCAGGCTCAGCTCCTATAGCTGCAAAACAACCTAACTTATAGTGACATTGTGTGGATAACATGGACCAATGTGTGTAAAACTCAGAACATTTCCTGGTACAGAGTGAGTACTCAATAATATTAAGGAAGTTAATATCTTATATACATTTAAAATCAGAAAATAGTCATACAAAGATATTTCCTTTTGTGATAGCAAGATAATTAAATGGCCTTGCTTTAAGAGCTGAATGTAGTCAAAGTTACTTGACTTCCATTTACTCATTCCAATCCTGGTTTTTCTTCATGTATGACTGTAGTATGGTCTTGGCCTTTCTCAGTACTTCTGCTCTTTCTTATATGATGCATATTTACCATAAGACTGACTCTAGAAATCAAAACAAACAGAAAAAGGAATTGTCTTAACCATTCGATATGTTTATTTCCAATCTCCCTGCAATACCATGAGGGAAACCACCTGTGGGCAACAGGTAACAGGCATGACCTGGTCTAAGGGTGAAACTTCTAACCAGTCAGAACCAAAAAGGTTCACTCCTGAAAGAAGACAGGCTTGCAAACGAGGAAGTGTCAGTTCTCTGAGGACAGATAGAGGTCAGGAAGAGAATTAATGGAGGGATGTTACTGAGGTAGAATTGCTCAGGAAGCAAAGGCATTGCTGGGCAGCTATGGAAGTTTGGAGTTAGTTCAGACAGAGGGAGCTGCACCAGTAAAGACAGGAAGATATGAAACTGCCTGGCATGTTAGGAGACTGGAAGTAGAAGATCACTCATAAAGGGAAGAAGAAAAGTCATGTTTCTACATTTTGGCTTCTTTGAGTGTAGGAACATGTGGGGAAACAGCCAGAGATGAATTCAACCAATCCTAACTTTTCCCTCTTTGGCATAAGGCTAAATCACATAATCAACACTTTGTGAGAATTGCCTCCAAAACCAGATTTTTATTTTATTTATTTATTTATTTATTTTTAAATTTGTTTTATTTATTTATTTATTATTATTATTATACTTTAAGTTCTAGGGTACATGTGCATAACGTGCAGGTTTGTTACATATGTATACTTGTGCCAAGTTGGTGTGCTGCACCCATCAACTTGTCAGCACCCATCAACTCATCATTTATATCAGGTATAACTTCCAATGCAATCCCTCCCCCTCCCCCCTCCCCAGGATAGGCCCCAATGTGTGATGTTCCCCTTCCCAAGTCCAAGTGATGTCATTGTTCAGTTCCCACCTATGAGTGAGAACATGTGGTGTTTGGTTTTCTGTTCTTGTGATAGTTTGCTAAGAATGATGGTTTCCAGCTGCATCCATGTCCCTACAAAGGACGCAAACTCATCCATTGTTATGGCTGCATAATATTCCATGGTGTATATGTGCCACATTTTCTTAATCCAGTCTGTCACAGATGGACATTTGGGTTGATTCCAAGTCTTTGCTATTGTGAATAGTGCCGCAATAAACATACGTGTGCATGTGTCTTTATAGCAGCATGATTTATGATCCTTTGGGTATATACCCAGTAGTGGGATGGCTGGGTCATATGGTACATCTAGATCTAGATCCTTGAGGAATCGCCATACTGTTTTCCATAATGGTTGAACTGGTTTACAATCCCACCAACAGTGTAAAAGTGTTCCTATTTCTCCCCATCCTCTCCAACACCTGTTGTTTCCTGACTTTTTAATGATTGCCATTCTAACTGGTGTGAGATGGTATCTCATTGTGGTTTTGATTTGCATTTCTCTGATGGCGAGTGATGATGAACATTTTTTCATGTGTCTGTTGGCTGTATGAATGTCTTCTTTTGAGAAATGTCTGTTCATATCCTTTGCCCACTTCTTGATGGGGTTGTTTGTTTTTTTCTTGTAAATTTGTTTGAGTTCTTTGTAGATTCTGGATATTAGCCCTTTGTCAGATGAGTAGATTGCAAAAATTTTCTCCCATTCTGTAGGTCGCCTGTTCACTCTGATGGTCGTTTCTTTTGCTGTGCAGAAGCTCTTTAGTTGAATCATATCCCATTTGTCAATTTTGGCTTTTGTTGCCGTTGCTTTTGGTGTTTTAGACATGAAGTCCTTGCCCATGCCTATGTCCTGAATGGTACTACGTAGGTTTTCTTCTAGGGTTTTTATGGTATTAGGTCTAAATTTAAGTCTCTAATCCATCTTGAATTAATTTTCGTATAAGGAGTAAGGAAAGGATCCAGTTTCAGCTTTCTACTTATGGCTAGCCAGTTTTCCCAGCACCATTTATTAAATAGGGAATCCTTTCCCCATTTCTTGTTTCTCTCAGGTTTGTCAAAGATCAGATGGCTGTAGATGTGTGGTATTATTTCTGAGGACTCTGTTCTGTTCCATTGGTCTATATCTCTCAAAACCAGATTTTTAATTCACTGAGGATAGTGCAGTAATTTTTACTTTTAAAAAAATACTCCTAGTAAAATTTTGGTATAAGTCACTCACAAGTAAAAGTAGTTAATTGTGTCAATAACTCTTTCAAGACGGACAGATGTTGAACATATATATATAAATTCTAAAATTACTCTATTTGGAATCTGTGTGTTACCTTGTAGAATTTATTGTGCCAACCCCCTTTCACCAGCCTTCCCACCCTTGGGCTTCTTCTGGAATCTGATTCTGTCCAAATCTGCATCACTATATTCCAGCTACAACTCCAAATTGACTTCTGTGAGCCCTGGTAGAATATAAAACTAGGGCTTTGGGGAAAAAGGTCATATTTAGAATAGAGGTTGCACTATGTTCACATCTAAAGCCATTCTTATAATCTTCCTTATTTTAGTTGTCTCTTTATTACTTGATTTTTAATTTTACTTTCATTCCTAGCAATTTTTTACTGTCTTTGATTTCTCTTTTCTGGACTTCTTTGCTTTTATCCATATTAACTGGTCCCTGATCTGAACTTATGGAATTTTCTGGATGTGTAGTCACCACTAAAGCCTTTCTATTCAAAAGGTATCAGGGATTCTTGCCTCTGGCTATGCATGAGAGTAGCATGTGAATCACATGTGCCGTTTGTTGTATAGCCTCTGCCCAGGAAATTTTCATTCAGTAGAAATAGAAGGAGTACAGGAACACATAAAACAAACACAATACCAAACAAAAAACATCAAAAAACAACAGGAAAAAACCCACAAATCATTCTCATGTGCAGGCTGGGATGAGAAGCATTTCATTGGACATAACATCTTAATTTTCATAGGCCTGCCATTTTCTATTGCTGCATAAATCCCAAATTGTATTGCTCATCACAATGTAGCAAAGAGAAAGATAGAGGAGTCCATATGTCCCCAGGTACCAGTATATGGGACCACTACAAATTTACTATCCTTTGCAAATGTTAGTGCAGAGACAACATCTGTAAGGAGAGAAGATGCAAACATCTTCTATTTCTATCTGGCCCACTAATTACACCTTGGGTAAATATTAGGAGATTTGGGGGTAAGGGGAGGGTCAGAACATGACCCTAATAATAACATAAAACCTGTTTGGAAAACCAGGTAAATTTTTAGTCTTGTGAGTTATTGTAAGTATCATTGAACATGAACGTTCTTGGAAATCAGGTGCTTTCAATGAAATCTTGAGATTCAAAGCTGTAGGCTTTTAGAAAAGAAAAACTGAAGGGTGGTTTGGTTATCATGATGCCTTCAGTGGGGAAAATGGTCCAAGCATGAGAGGCCATGGTGACCTTCACTAAGCACAGCTCATCTCTTCTGCTGCCACTTCCCCTTGGTGTAGCTCTTTAATCTTCGAAGTGTGCTGACATTGTTCATTATCCCAGACACCAACAATATTCAATTGGTTTCTACAGGGATGTCCATTTTATGAAGCTGAATGTGAATGAAAGACCTTGGTGTAAGTGGTGCACTTATCAAACCAAGACTTTACCATGTTATTCATTAGGCAAATGAATTAAACGTCAGGCCTCCTTATCTATTGGGCCATCAAGGGACAGGCCAGCTCCTTGACAGGATTCTTTTATGAACAGTTATTTGTGTGAGAGAGAAGATCTTAGTGAAAGCCTGAAGGGAAGTGCCAATGAATTAAAGTATTTTCTGCAGAGCAGATGCTCTATGAACAGGGAAGGAAAGCTGCATTGTAAGACTTAATATGAGGGGCGGAGCAAGATGGCCTAACAGGAACATCTCCGGTCTCCAACTCCCGGCGCGAGCGACACAGAAGACTGGTGATTTCTGCATTTTCAAATGAGGTACTGGGGTCATCTCACTAGGGAGTGCCGGACAATCGGTGCTGGTCAGCTGCTGCAGCCCGACCAGCGAGAGCTGAAGCAGGGCGAGGC
>NW_012116254.1:1689256-1830443 GCF_000951035.1 Colobus angolensis palliatus | reverse complement strand
TGATGGGTACAGCACACCAACATGGCACAAGTATACATATGTAACAAACCTGCACGTTATGCACATGTACCCTAGAACTTAAAGTATAATAAAAAAAATTTAAAAAATAAAATAAAATAAACTGTAATCTATTTTCTAAAAAAAAATAGACTTAACATTTCATGTGCTGCCTTGACATCTTTGAGCCTCTTAGGATCACAAGGCCCTTACTGTGAGTTCCTCTGCTCTCTCCAGAGATGTCCCCAACCCAACAGAAAGGTTTCCCACCTGGCTAGTTCTACTATCAACTAGACAGTCTGCACCCCTCCCAGTCCTTAACCTAATGGGTTTCACCTCCCTTCCAGCCAGCAGTTATGCAAACAAGCCAATCGCATCCTCCTGTGGGAACCAGGGGTCACCTTACCCTCTTGTTATTACAAAGCCTACCTCCCACATCTCCTGCTGGTTCCCTCTGTCCTGAGTGCAATGCCTAGCTGGACTTACATGATGCGTGGTGTCCTCTCCCCCGTTCACCCCCTAGACTGTGAGTACACATGACTAATAAACTGCTGCCAGCCTCATTTGCATGGTGTCAGTGTAGGTGTGCAGCCATCTAGTATCAACTTAGGGTGGGGATGTCTTCCATCACCAAAGGGGCAAATAGGAGGCTCAAGTTCTGTGTGTGGAAGCACTTTGCCCTTGGTGATCACAAAATAGGTAGTCAGGGCCCTGGTTTCCAAGGCAAGCATTTCCAATTAGGTCTGTAACATAAACCCCCTCAGACTCAGTTTTTCTGTCTGATACATAGTCATCATAACATTGGTATCCACCTGCTGCAGAGGGTTTTATGACATCTAATAATGGTGCTTTTGAACATTATAGGCACAAAAGTCTGTAGAGCTATTCTATAATTACTGAGTTGTGTTTTTAGAATCATTTTCTTCACTTAGTCTAGGATGGAATGAGGTTACCAAAAGCAACTGAACAGTGCCTTCTGAGTGATCTAGAACATTCTTTCTTAGCCTTCCTATGCCTTTCCCTGACAAGTACCTGAAGGAGGAAGAGTGACAGTAAGAGGGAAAGGAGGAGGAGAAAGGAGAGAGGACAGTATGCAGCCAAACTGACAGAGTAGTGTTATTTTTCTTTGCAATATTCTAAGACAAATATGCCTAATTGTACCACTTCACCCCTGCATATAGAGCACGGTTTGGGCATGAGGTACAGGGATGAGCAAGAGTCAAGAATTAGACACGCACTCTGGCTGTAAAGGACATTGTAACATAACTTGGGTGACAGCTTTAAGTGTCTTATAAAACATTATATGAACAAGCAAATATTGATATATCTTTTTCTGTCGGCTTTTTTCAAACTCCTTTATCTTTCAAATTTCTACGGCTACATCAGAAGTCTTCCCCAAAGCTCCATTCCTCAATGATTGCACAAATTGATAGAAGTTTGGAATTCACACAGACTTAAAGTTCAGTTATGCTAACCCTGATCTCCCCTTCCCAACTTGCAAGGTGTGCAGATGTTAAAATAAGCAGGTGTGTGGGGTGAGAATAAAGTACCTATGACTAGAGGCTTGGGGGTGGAGAGAGAAGATTGCATAATGGGAGACTGGGGGGGATTTGCCACATAATGGAGTGGGTAAAGAAGACTTGAGGGAGAGAGAAAATCACTAGTAAAGGGAAGAAGAGAAATCATGCCAGGCAAATGGCAAGGTTAGGAGACCCGGAAGGTCAAGTCCATGTGAAAGAGAGCCCAAAAGTAAGATGAAAGGGTGGCTGTTGCTAGCATGGCTTTTTCCCTTTACTTAAAAATAATAATTTTATATTGAAGATAGTGGAGAAGCTTTAAAATGTGTGTGTGTGTTGTGATCAGATATGTGCCTTAAGAAGCTCAATGTGGCAGTAAGTAAAATGGGATTGCACTGGCAAACTGAAAACTAGGGAGGCCTATTTTGAGACTCAAAGTCTGAAAGGGGGAGGGATCAATCCATAGCTATAGCTGTTACGAAAGGACGAAGTGGGTTTGGTTTATGTACACTTCGTGTAAAAGTAGAATTCAGTGTGTGCACTATGTACGGCTGTGTGCTCCTACACCAACTTTTCTATTTTGTACCTGGGTGACCTAGGGCAAGTTCTTCTCTTTCTTTAGGACTCTTCTTCCTCCTCTGTAAAATGAGAGGTTTAGATGTATTGTGATTGCTTCTAGCTCTTAACACTCTGTAACACTATGATACTGGTCCAATTTGAATGGCATCCAAGGAAATTTGGTTAGAGAAATTCCCAAAAGAGCTCATTATAAAGTGGTCCCATAGATTAGAGTCCCAGGGCAACTATGGCAAGACTTAAGAAGACTATTACTAGAGATAATAATAGTGTTTTGTTTTTATACACTTTCACACCTATAATCACCTATAATCTGCATTAATCTTCACCCCATCATTGTGAGGTAAAGTGGTATAATGGTCATTATCCACATTTTAAAGAGGAGGCATTGAGTCCTTGAAAGCTCAACAGACCCGCCTGAGGTCCCAAACAAGTCATGTTTGAGTCTGGACTAGTATCCATGTCTCTGAGGCTGTAACACAGCTCTTCACATGCCCTGGAGCTGCCTCGGAGCCCTCCTAAGCCTTCCAGGTGCCTGCCTAATGAAAACTTCACCCAGTCCCCTCCAATGAGCCCTGAGGTCAACAGTTACCAGGGTCCACTTAAGCTTGGTTTGTTAGATTGGCAGGAATGGCCTTGAGTATTTATGACTTACTCATGGTAGAGAAATATTACTGTGAAGAGGCTCCAAGCAACTTCAGTTTGAGAAGAAGGGAACCCTCAATACAGTTACATGCAAACAAAATCTGAAATGCTCTCATCTTCTATGTGAATTACAAGTCAAAAATGCAACTTCTTGGCATTTTTCCAACTGGCTCAGAGAGCTTCACAGTTTATTTTCAGCCAAGTGTCCTGGCCTAGGAAATGAGATTTTGTAGGAGAGCGGTTGTAGAAACTTTTAAGATCAAGAATCCTTCCTTGTCCTTTCTTCTGCTTTTCCACCATATTGCAGGGAAGGCCCATCAGAGGTCTATGATGGGAGGTGAGAATAAATTTCTTACAGAATTCCTATTCATTAACAGATGGGCAAGATCATGGTAGACTGTTTTCCTGTCTTGCAGACTCTCTGGCTCCAGCTGGATCTATTGCTCTCTCTATCCTCTATCTCCTCTATTCCCTATCACAAGTTCCACATTGACTGATCAGAGATTAGATGATTTTTATGGAAGGAAGAAAAAGAGGGAGGGGAAGAGGCGTTTACATATTTATAATATTTAATGAGTACCTAATGGGTGCCAGACATTATGCAACTATTTTAGATATATATTATCTTTTTTAATCTCACAATAATCCTATGAAATAAGTATTATTTTAAAGATTAAATGAAAGAAGTGGAGTTACTTAAGGATACATGGGCAAGTAAAGTGAGAATTTGAACCCAGGAATGTATGACTCCCATTTTTTTCCATCTCACTATGCTATTGTACAGTCCCATTGGTCAACTTGCTGCTGACTTTGAAAATTTATCTGAGCAAATCACTTCAATTTTGCACAGTATGACCAAAATCTTGGAGTCATAAAGGACAGAAGAAAGAAGTCAGTGAAGTTTAGGTAAGAATCTAATATTTACACAGATTTTTCCATACTCTTCAAATAACCTTATCTGGATTCCTCTTTTGTTACTTCTGATGAGAAAACTGAGGCAGGTAAGAGCTATATGCAACAAAGCCAGTCAATTTCAGCACCGGGATTTGACCACAAATATTATTTTCCCATTGTGGGGCTAATTTCCCTTTACCGTAGTCTCATCTCATATAACTCTTTATCCATCCATGGTCAAGAGACAGTAGTGGTGGTAAATATAGCTTCTTTGACACTTTAATGATTCCAGTGATAGTGGTACTCTTCTCTTATTAAGACCTCTGTAAATGCTGTCCTTGAAATTCCCCATGATAAAGATAATAACTTCACAAGACCAAGCTGCAGGAGTGCATTCTTTGGCATTTTTACCAGTTCAGTTTTCTTCTTGTTCCAGAATGGTTCAAATAGTATAGGATTAAGAAATGTGTTTTTAGGGTAATTTGGTCCAGAAAGTTCCAAAGGCAATTATAAGAAATTGTTTCCACACTCCAAAATCAAAAATATCCATCTTACTCACTTTAAAAGGAAGTGAGGAAATGGCAGGAGCAGCTCTAACAGAGTCTTCATGAAAAAGACTCAATCTCTTGTAATTAATGGGAACCTCTAAAATCAGAAGCCAAGGCCATTAATCATTCAACCAGCTCTCCATAAGGTTGGCGTCATCCACTCACCCACACACCTGTAATGACTCAATTCACAACAGGCAAATTCGAACTGCAGGAATGATCCTCAGAACAGCATTTTAAAACTGTTCCTCGCAAAACGTGGATGATCTCATTAAATCAATGAGTTTGTTCTCTTTATAGTCCATAAATGTGGCTTAAAGGCCATTTTTAAGGCTGGGCTTAGGGGAATTGCAATTGCTTCCAGGACTGAAAGTGATAGACAGGGATATTTTTATCTCAATGTGTGGCAGGAATTCTTGGGGTATGTTGTCAGATGGTGAGTTTGATATGCCTAAGTGCCCATCATGCAGGAGGAAAGGAGTGTAGGAGAAAGGGAACCTATATTGAATGGGAGATAGGATTAGATTTCCTTCCAATTCAAAAGTATTGGTGTCTTAGTTATTTCTTGGCATGATATAATTAATTGAGAGGCACCTAATGGAGCAAGCTTCTCCAGGGACTTCCAGATGGATTGTAAGCGCACCATGGCTCTCCCTGGAGAAAACTCACAGGAATAGAGGTTGTTTCAAACTAGATGACTCCCCTAGCCCAAGGTATTCTGTGCAAGGGTGGCCAGCAATCTTCTGGTGGAGAAAAAAATCTTATATCTATTGCATCTGAATACTTCTGAGTTCTTCACTAAATCTTAGTAAGCTAGAATTCTTTTGACTGGATGTTTAATTACATGGACCTTACTGTATTGGCTGAGCATTTAAATTTGCCAGTGAAGGGGAAGAAAATTCTAGCCAAAGATATTTTTTTAAATATAGGTTTTCTGGAAGTCAGTACAGACTTAGTCTCCTCTTTTTCCAAAAGACATTTATAAAGCATGAACTACGAAATAGGATTTGTGATAGATGCTTTGTAGACAATAACTCTGACAACAGCATTATAAGACAGTTGTGATTATTTCCATGTTACAGTGGAGGATACAGAGATGCAAACAAGTTGAATGACAATCCCAAGATGACTCTTCAACCTTCTTCATGATTTTAGAAGAAATATTCACTTCCAGGTCCCAAGCACCCTCATTAGTGAGGAAAAATAAATACCAATAACCAACAGACTAATTACATGGAACTAACATGGTGGAACAACTGGGATTTTCTACTTGACCTGCAATTATACAAAAAATTAAATTCATCAGGGGAACTCATAGCCTTCTAAGTATATCACGAGTTGGTTATATTTTCTTCAGTTCTAAGGACACTATCTATTATGAGCTAAACTGTGTTCCCTTAAAACTCATATGTTGAATCCCTAACCCCTTAGTACTTTTAAATGTGACTGTATTTGGTGATCAGGCCTTTAAATAGTTGATTAAGTTAAAATGAGGACATTAGGGTGGGCCCTAATTCAATCTGACTGGTGTCCTTATAAGAAAAGAAAATATGGACAGGCATAAGAAACGGCAAGGAAGAACCCACGCTGAGCAAAGACCATGTGAAGAGGCAGCATAAGAATGGCCATCTGCAAGTTAAGCAGAAAGGAAGCCTCAGAGGATACGAACCCTGCTGGGTTCTTGATCCTGGAGAGGGAGGTACAGGGCACAGACAGCAGTCGAGTTGAGACCACTCCAAATGGACTTGCGTCAGTAAAGAGCTCACAGCCCATTCATATAGTCTTAGCTAAAGGATCTAAACAAATACAGTCAATATATTAAAAAACTATGTTCTTGGTTTTTTGCTAGTCATATTCCATGTTGTTTACTGAAGAAGTTGCATTATACATGAAATCACACACGCACACACGCACACACACGAATACATATATTAAGAGAGATTCTGCTTGTATCTCTGGAATCTCAATGATCCAAATAACTATCCATCCAACAGAAATTTCTGTGATGATAAAAATGTTCTATATCTGTGCTGTCCTTTGTGATAACCGCTATCCACTGGCTACCAAACCCTTGAAATGTGGTGAGTGTTACTAAGAAACTCAATTTTCAGTTTTAGTTTCATTAAGTTAAATTTGAGTAGCCCTGGGTGGCTAGTGACTATTGTATTGGATACAGCAGTTATAAATCATGTGGAAAAATTAAACGTGGCATTGGTTTTATTTGGAAATGAATAACAAATAAGGCTAAACACAAACCTCAAAAAAAAAATCAGTGTCCAGTAAGATTTTAGTACAGACTCCATTCTGTTTTGCAAACACCAATTTGACCTTTTTAAGAAATAAAAAGCAGAAAGAAGATTTAAAACCTAGAAAATGTGCCTTAACATGTAGTTACATGCCTAAGGGAACATAAAGAATTATACCATTTTAGACACATAGGACATGTTAGAAAGAGATAGTTTTGGATTTCTCTTTTTCTTTTTTTTCTTTTTTTTTTTTTTGAGACGGAGTCTTGCTCTGTCGCCCAGGCTGGAGTGCAGTGGCCGGATCTCTGCTCACTGCAAGCTCCGCCTCCCGGGTTTACGCCATTCTCCTGCCTCAGCCTCCCAAGTAGCTGAGACTACAGGCGCCTGCCACCTCGCCCGGCTAGTTTTTTGTATTTTTTAGTAGAGACGGGGTTTCACCGTGTTAGCCAGGATGGTCTCGATCTCCTGACCTCGTGATCCGCCCATCTTGGCCTCCCAAAGTGCTGGGATTACAGACTTGAGCCACCGCGCCCAGCATGGATTTCTCATTTCTAAAAAGTGGACTGGGTACTTCCTGAAATCCTCACTTCTTGCACAAAACCATTGCATATGTAAGAAAGAAATCAATTACTACAAAGTCATACTTTGTATTATAAACAAAAAAATGAAGAAACTTCCTCAAAAGAGAAACAGACAGGAGAAAGCATGGTGGTGATAATGAGGACAGAACAGCATTACTTTGCCACTTGACAGGAAGACTTCCACAGATAATGAAAATTTGAGTGGGAAAGTTATGTGGAAAAATTTTCTTGAAGCTAAGCATTTAACCAGCAGCTACCAATAATATGAAGAAAGCTAATACCATAAAAGGAAACAGATATAACAGAGTAATTTGAAAAGCTCTTAAAATATTTAAATATCCTCAGAAAGATAATGGATGAAATCTTCTTGAAAAACAGCCTACGAAACAAAAACAGGAGATTAAAATAAAAGTAGTTACCTGAGTGCCCATCAATCAATGAGTGAATAAAGAAAACATTATATATATATATATATATATGTGTGTGTGTGTGTGTGTGTGTGTGTGTGTGTATATATGTATATATATCTCAAGGAATATTACTCAACCATAAAAAGGAATGAAATGTTGACATTCGCAGCAACCTGGATGGAATTGAAGAGCATTATTCGAAGTAAAGTAACTCAGGAATGGAAAACCAAACATGGTACATTCTCATTCTTAAGTGGGGAGCTAAGCTTCAAGGATGCAAAGAATGATACAATGGACTTTGTTGACTGGGGGAAGGAGGTGAAGGATAAAAGACTACAAATTGGGTACAGTGTATACTGTTCGGGTGATGGGTACACCAAAATCTCAGAAATCACCACCGAATAACTTATTCATGTAACGAAATACCACCTGTTTCCCAAAAACTAATGGGAAAAAAAAGAGCAGGTACCTATGACAAAAAAAAGAGTTTTAAAAATATAAATAAAAAATATATATAATTAAAAAATCCAGACACAGCTGAAGGGCAAACCAGTAAGGTAGATGTTAGGTTGTATTCACACAGAAGATAGGTAAACAGAAACTTGAGACCAAAACTAAGTGGTATGGAAACTTGATCTAGAAATTCCAAATGCATTTAATAGGAGTTCTACAAATAATTTCTTTAGCAATCATTATCCCTCCCGTAGTTCTTTTTCATATCTAAATATCCTCTGAAGCATCTGAATACCCATGCCCTCTTTTTGACGTTCCTGATATCAAGTTTCTATTCCAAGAAAGTGGATTTGCTCACTCACTCTGTCACACACTACACTTACCCTGATCTCGATGAAGATTCCCATGCCTTAAATACGTGATCCCAGGTAGATGCTAATCAGAACTCCACCATCCTGCAAGGACCACCTGCAGGCACATCTCCTACATGAAGTCACATCTAGCTCATACTGATCCTCTGCTTGGCTTTCAAAAAAGTGATACTTATTTAATACATCATGGTATTTTCCACATTGTCTCAATGATTTCACTCATAACTGACACTAAATGCTTAGTTTGTGCCTAACATTTTATATTGGCTATTAAACTTTATGTTCAAAACAATGCTGTTAAGTAGACATAAATTCTCCCATTTTTCAGGTACAGTATCAGAGCCAGGATAGACCAAAGACTGCAGTATCCAGTTGTGCAGGTTAGGCACTGTGCAAAGGTGGGGTAGGAAGAGGAAAAGTGAGACCTGATAACCTATTCTCTGCTCAACAAGCCAACAATGTGCCCTGCCTGGGGAAAAGGATGTCTTATTCTAATTTGTCAAAGGCACACTTGGGATTTTTACTGCAAGAGATCTAAGTCTATCTGCCTCTTATCTGTACATACACCCCTTGTTTAAAAGATGGCATAATGAATCCCAGAGAAATAAAGTGATTTTCTGAAGCTTACAGAGCTAGTGGAATCTGAGCTGGCATTTCAGACATTCCATTGCTCTGTCACCCTACTTGGATTGCATTTCACTTACATTTTGTTATCCGCCTTGTCTTGTTTTGCTTTATGATTGTCTCTTTGGTCTATATCTTACACCTACAGTAAACTGTGAACTCCTAGAGGTCAAGGACCATTTCTTATACTATTCCAGCACCATATAACCTACACTGAGGCATAGAGAAGTTTCAAGCAGACATTCCTCAACTCGAATAGAATGCTTCTTAGAATGAAGTTGCCCCATGGGCCTGTAGGTACCTCTGCAACAGCACTTGGTCATAGGGTCTTGAGAATACACCAATCTGTACTCATTCCTCTGGGAGGAAGATGGCACCAGCTCCTAGCCAAGAAGTTGTTCTGTCATTTTAGGGTGTTTACTGTTATCACTGGCTTCCAAACAGAGGCAGACTTATCTGGAAGAAATTCTTTGAAATTTCCTTTATCCTTTTCTTTTTGTTCATGCCTAATTCCATCTTTAAAGCAGTATAAAAAGGCATAAAGAATCACTGTGGAATCAGACCTTACCGATTCCAAGAATAATAAGTTACATATGTCTTGAAAGGTTTAGGTGTAAGATGAACGACATAAACTCCAGGCATAGTTATGGAGTCAAGAAAAGCAATATTATTTTATATAAATATATGTAGAATATATATATATATCCACATATATATGTATTTTATGTAAGAATAAATGGGAGCTTTTAGTAGTTCTCATGCCTGAGGTTATGTGCCAATATGTGGAAGATCTTGGAAGGAACTCCTAGTCTGTCTAACTCTTAATCCACTGTTTCCTTCTCTCTTCACAACTGCTGTGCCCTGGGGGGTGAGGGAAATGTGGTCCCCTAAAACACTATCAAAGATTACTGCTTAAACATTTCCCTGAGCCATATATGAAGGCTAAATCAGATAAAGACTACAGGAAGGGTGCAACAGGTAAGGCATCTTGAAGAATTAAAAATAAATTCTTCTAATCGTCCTTTAGAACATTAAAGGAAGAGATCATATCAGAGCCAGGTAAAAATTCAATTATATCTTCCCCACTAGTGAAGCAAAATGATCAAGAAATTCAACTCTGATCCAACCCACAGGCAAATGCAGCCATTCTCAAAAGGATCCTGTCTTCCCAAAATAAATGTCTGCTCCACTTGAGTTAAGATTAGACATACGTCCATTCTGGCTGTTAACACAGAAGCCTCTGGCAAGCAGGGTGGAATCTAGAATCTTCTACAGAAATGGCCAATGTCTATAGACATCCCCCAAGATACCTGAGGCTGAAGAAATAAAGTGTCTCACTATTTCTTCCACATCAGTATCCCCTGTCCCTGCCCCACCACCAGCTACACTTAAATAAGCAGCGCAGTGTGAGAAAAAAAACTGCCTCTCTCTTTGTGACTGATTTCTAACATGAAATGGCACAAATATCAGATAGCTTTATTTTTTATAATGGCATTAATTTATGAGATCTGTAGACTTGTCTCAGCAATATAATATTCATTGTCTCCTTTATCCATTCTTCAGACAGCTATATACTGATTGTCTACTACTACATTGTGCTAAGTAGTCGCACATAAGACAAGGTCTCAGTTCTCAGTAGCTCCATAACTAAGCTATGAAAAATATTATTATCCTTTCTTTGATGAATAAAGAAGTAGACACCAGGAGAGGATAAGTGACTTTCTAATGTTAGTGTTGGAGGAGAAGAAAAGCCCAAGCCCAACTCTTTCAGAGATGTGAGTTCCCTTTAATCCTCATTCCCTTCAAGGCAGAAAAGCCTTAGGGCAGTTCATTACTGACTTATTCATACTGCTATTGTGATTTTTCTCCAAGGGTATTAAAGATATATGAATAATCATGGGAGGGACATCTATTTTTGGACTTGGGGCAATAATTTTTCGTGTGATAGGAAAGAAAGAAGTAGAATTTAACCAAAACTTTTTTTTTTTCAGATGGAGTCTCACCCCTGTCGCCCAAGCTGGAGTGCAAGGACACTATCTTGGCTCACTGCAACCTCCACCTTCCAGGTTCAAGCGATTCTTCTGCCTCAGCCTCCCGAGTAGCTGGGATTACAGACACACACCACCACACCCAGCTAATTTTTTGTATCTTTGGTAGAGATGGGGTTTCACCATGTTGGCCAGACTGGTCTCAAACTCCTGACCTTGTGATCCACCTACCTCTGCCTCCCAAGGTGCTGGGATTACAGTCGTGAGCCACTGCACCTGGCCCAAAACTTCATTTTAAACTTTTATTTTCCCCCTGCATGAACTATTTTGATATGAAAAACAACCTGCTGAGACAACTGTTTTTGTTTTCTACTTGTTTACTATAATTCTTCTTCCTGTCATTCCAGACCTGTGTTCTTACAACAGGTCTCATTTCTAATAACTTCTTATGCAAACCTAGACATAAAAGCATTCATATTCCTAGAAAAGAATATTTATTTAATTCATTTGCTCAAGGAACTTAATTTTTTTTTCTGTAGAACAAAGTTTTTGTAAAGGATGGAGGTCAAACTCCTTCAAAATTATTCCAATAATCAGGCCCAATCTTCCTACCCATTCAGTCAATATTCATTAAGAATTTAGGCTTGGGATGCAACAGTATAAAACTCTGAGTCTTTGTATCCAAGGAACTCCTGGGTTGGCAGGTGGTGAGAGTAAACGGGAGCAGAATAGTAAGCAAATAATTATAACACTGTCTGAAAATTCCCTAGTAAGAGCCCCTGGATTAAGAAAATGTGGCACATATACACCATGGAATACTATGCAGCCATAAAAAAGGATGAGTTCATGTCCTTTGTAGGGACATGGATGCAACTGGAAACCATCATTCTCAGCAAACTATCACAAGAACAGAAAACCAAACACTGCATGTTCTCACTCATAGGTGGGAACTGAACAATGAGATCACTTGGACTCGGGAAGGGGAACATCACACACCGGGGCCTATCACGGGGAGGGGGGAGGGAGGAGGGATTGCATTGGGAGTTATAGCTGATGTAAATGACGAGTTGATGGGTGCTGACGAGTTGATGGGTGAAGCACACCAACATGGCACAAGTTTACATATGTAACAAACCTGCACGTTATGCACATGTACCCTAGAACTTAAGGTATAATAAAAAATAATAAAAATAAATAAACAAATAAATAAATAAATAAAGAGCCCCTGGTAGGCAGAGAAATAAGTCTTCAGGAGAAGTGGCATCTATTATCTAGTCGACCAAATAATCTTTCTTATTCACTCAGCCTAAAGATGAGTGAATAAGAAAGGCCTCCTGCATATTGCCAAAGCAAATCTACAGATTCAATGCTATTCCTATTAAACTACCAATGACATTCATCACAGAACTAGAAAAAAACTTTTAAAATTCATATGGAACAAAAAGAGCCCAACATAAGAATGATACAATGGACTTTGGGGACTCAGGGAAAGGGGAGGAGGGTGAGGGATTACACACTGGGTACAGTGCACACTGCTCAGGTGATGGGTGCACTAAAATCTCAGAAACCACCACTAAAGAACTTATTCATGTAACCAAACACCACCTGTTCCCCAAAAACCCATTGAAATAAAAAATAAAATAAAAGTAAAAAAACTGAAAAAAAGAGCCCAAATAGCCAAGGCAATTCTAAGCAAAAAGAATAAACCTGGAGGCATCATGTTACCTGACTTCAAACTATACTACAAAGCTAAGTAACACAAACAGCATGACACTGGTACAAAAACAGGCACATAGACCAATGGAACAGAATAGTGAGCCCAGCAATGTTGCTGCACACCTACAACCATCTGATCTTTAACAAAAATAACCTATGGGGAAAGGAGTTTCTATTCAATAAATGGTGTTGGGATCACTGGCTAGCCATACACAGAAGATGGAAACTGGACCCCTTTCTTATACCATATACAAAAAATCAACTCAAGGTGGTTTCAAGACTTAAACGTAAAACCTAAAACTATAAAAACTGTGGGAAGACAACCTAGGAAATACCATTCTGGACATAGGCCTTGCCAAAGATTTCATGATGAAGATGCTAAAAGCAATTGTAACAAAAACAGAAACTAATAAATGGGGCCTAATTAAACTAAAGAGCTTCTGCAAAGCAAAAGAAACTATCAACAGAGTAGATAGACAACAAACAGAATGGGAGAAAATATTTGCCAACTGTGCATCCATCAAAGGTCTAATATCCAGAAATCTACAAGGAACTTAAATAAATTTACAAGCAAAAAAAGAAACAACTCATTAAAAAGTAAGCAAAGGGCATGAACAGTTTTCAAAAGAAGACATACACATGGCCAAGAAGCATATGAAAAATGCTTACATCACTAATCAGTAGAAACATGCAAATCAACACCACAATGAGATACCATCTCACACCAATCAGAATGGTTACTATTAAAAAGTCAAACAATCACAGATGCTGGTGAGCTTGTGGAAAAAAGGAAACATTTATACACTTCTGATGGGAAAGTAATTTAGCTCAGCCGTTGTGAAAAGCAGTTTGGCAATTTCTCAAAGAACTTAAAACAGAATTACTATTCAAGCCAGCAATCCCATTATGGAGTATATACCCCAAGGAATAGAAATTTTTCTACCACAAAGACACACGTACATATATGTTCATTGCAGCACTATTTACAATAACAAAGTCAGGGAATCAATGTAAATGCCCATCAGTGGTAGAGTAAAATGAAAAAATGCGGTACATATACACAATGGAATACTATGCAGCCATAAAAAATAATAAGATATGTCCTTTGCAACAACATAGATGGAGCTGAAGGCCATTATCCTGAGCAAACTACCACAGGAACAGAAAGCCAAATACCACATGTTCTCACTTATGATTGGGAGCTAAACTTTGAGTACATATGAACACAAAGAAGGGAACAATAGCCACCACAACCTATTGAGGGTGGAGGGTGGGAGGAGAGTGAGAATTTGAAAACTACCTATCAGGTACTATGTTTATTATCTAGTTGACCAAATAATCTGTACACCAACTCCCACAATACACAATAACAAACCTGCACATGTACCCCTGAACCTAAAATAAATGTTTAGACAAATTAAGTATACAAAAAATAAATTTTTTAAAAAGAAAAGCTTCCTGGAAGAGGAAATGTTTGAATTCTTCTCCACCTAGTCTTCCTTTTCAGTCAGGCCAGTCTTCTTACTATTCAATGTGCCAGTTGTGTATATTTCTGCCTTTTATTTTGGCTTAATTCAATGACTACTATTTATTGAACATTTACTATGTCCTAGACACTGTGTTATGGATACAAAGTTTTGTCACATCATCCCTCAAAACACTTGACGTCACTGGGAAAACTAACTTTCCATATTCCTCATGTATTTACTCAATACATTTAAAAGACTTAAAATAGATACAAAATTTTGATGTCTGACATCATCATTTCCTTTGTCCAAATATCCATCTTCAAGGACAGGTCCTCCATGAGTTTATTCTATTATCTCCCAGGACTCGGAAATACCCCTGCATGTCTGGGGCCCCATTATATACTGTTTTATTCTCCTGCGGTGTTACCTATATAGATTGTATTTCTGTATAGTGTCATTGGTCAATGCTCAGGGATCTCATAAGAAAACCTTCCAAGGAGTGTGTGCTGTGTTACTACCCAAATGATTTTGTAAAGAGGGTTGTTAATTCTTTTACCCAGAGTCCTCTTTATGATGGCTAGTAGTCCTTTTAAGAGACATTCCTAGCTACTGTTAATGTTAGGAGAGTTCTGGGTCTCCTGAACAAGTCATCTTTTTGAACCTGGTAAGACAATATATAATTTGCATGATTCATCAGGTTTTTTTCAAGGGAAACTAAATTATATCTTATAACCAAATTTGTGGCCAATGCATAGGAAGTATTTGTGAAATGTTTGGTTCCCTTTACTTCTTTCCTCTCTCTCTCCCTCCTCTTCCTTTCTTCCTCAATTCCTTCTTTCCTTTATTTACCATTTTGCTATTTTTTTAAAACATATCCTGGTAAGGTACCTGAAAGTCTCTTCTAGACCAAAAAAAAAATCCCTTCTAAATAAATAAAAATAATATTTGCACTGTTCTTTAGTTATCTAATTCTATAACATAAGGCTAGTATAGGACTAGGGATTCACCATAACTTTAAGGGTTAGATTTTTCTGGGAAATGTCTGGCAGTTTTTCTGTACTATGAATGGCAGAAAATGTAAGCAGAGTTCTTTGTAGAAAAACAGGAGCAAATTGACACAAAGCTGAGGTATAAATTTCGAAGAACAATCCTGAAGTCGTTGAGCCTGAGGAGCAAAAGGATAAATTCAGGCCTTGAAGTTCACACCTACTGGGAGAAGGTAGGAAATGGGGAAAACTGACCCTTTTTAAGGCTCCTGATTTGCCAAGCTTTAATGATATTCCCTTCCTTAAACTTTATTGATTTTGATAAACTCTTAACTCTGTCTTGCTTTAGGGAAAGCCATAGAAGTGTCTATGTTTATGTAAAAAATGTGTAGAATCAACATTTATTCTTTGCTGAAGACCTGCAGAAGATATGGAAAACACATTTATTGAAAAAAGATTCAGTAACCAACATTCAGAGAAGCACAGGGAACCAACGATTAGCTTCACGCAGCTGGAATCAGGCCAGATCTCAGTGACCTTCTCTATAGATTGCATTCCATCTCATTGAAACTCCCAGCCTACTCGCTGAATAAAGTAATAATGCTGCCCACACACAGGTTTCTACTCTCCAGGTGTAGACTATCTAGCAAGTTGTTGATCCAGCATCCAGTTCTCTTCTGTCTATAGTTCACATTAAATTTGGCCTTCTAGGCCAACAGTTACCTGGCTTTGTAAGAGAGATAGGTAATAAGATGATGGAGGGTTCCATGGAAGAGTCTCTCTTTGTCTCCCTTTTTTTCCATAGACTACTCCATTTAATAATTTCTGTGGGGATATATTTTATCATAAAGTATTGCTTCTTTGGATTCAAATATTTCTGTCCTTCTAAGTCTCCATATATCTGTATAAATGAGTTTCTCTAGTGTTTTATCCTGAAAGCTTTCCCTTCTGAAAGTAGGGGACAATTGCCTTGCTATTAAAGAGAGGAAGGGAAAGGGGCAGGGGACGGAAGGAAGAGGGAGACAGATAAAAGAGAGTAAGAGAGTTTAATTCCAAGAGGACAGACTTATGTATGGATACATGTCCCACCTTTTAATCCCTAGGATGATCAAAGAAACCACAAACCATGCGAGAATAGATTTAAAGTGATTCTGAGCTTATGGCGCCCTGGGGATCCAGAAAAAAGTAAACTTTTTCTAGAGGAAAATATATTCATCCTAAGATTTTGGGAACCTACACAGATATGTTTTTGAGAGAGAGGACTAGCCCACCATCAAAATAAACAGCGACAAAAAATAAGTGAATACATCCACGAAGTAGCAGAAACATCAGAAAGAAAAAAATACACTCACAAAGAATTTACAGTTATATAAAATCACATGAATACTACAAAATAACCATGTTCACTACATCTATGTATAAAAAATATTAAAAGCTTCAGAAAATATATTTAGGGAATAGGAGACCCCCCCCAAAAAGGCTGGCAAATTAAACAACAACAACTTACAGATAGCTGGCTTCTGCTTAGGATGCAGAAAACTGAAAAATGTATCTTCACTCTTAGAATGAAGAAAAGTGGAGAATCTATGAAAACATTATTTTTCTCGAAGACCTCAAGAGAGCTGAGTTTGCAGGACAACTGAGTAGCCTGAAATCCAAAGGAAGGGAGAAGTCTCCAAGGAAAGACAGGACACAGCACTTGCTCATCAGGGGCAGGTGCCAGGCATCCTGCAATCTTGTAAAAAACACTCAGCTAAAATTTGTAACAATTGCTAAAGAATAATCATTGCTAAAGGATAATGTGAAAATATGGAAACACTCGGAGACACAGACATAAAGAAAATGAGTACAAACTCTAAAGATCTTTTCCACAGACCATACTGTTGACTCACAAGAAAGATGGGGGCAAGGTGAGAAAGATTAGAGAAAGCCTCCTATGTGTTGCATGCCTGGAGGAGGGAAGAAGCAGTAACTTTAGGAAAGGCAACAAGTCCCACCTGGATTCTACTCTTCTAGCTGCCCGGCAGAACAAAAGGCTTAAGCTGCTGCAGGAAGTACAGAAAACCTCCTACCGCTCAGGGCACAAGTGGAAACACATCATAGCTGGGGGAGTAGAAGAGAAAAAAAAAATCTTAATCCCTGGGGAAGGGAAGAGGTCAGAGAAACATCACTTGACTAATGCAAAATAACTTATACTATTGAGGGAGAGGCAGGATCATGGAGAAGGACCTGCACATAAGACCCAGGGACAAAGAATTTTCTTTTCCTAAGACTAAGGCTGAATAAGGACAACAGAGAATTTCCACCTGCTCTTCCCTCCCCAACCAGCCTAGCAAATACTGAGGAAGAAATAACAGCAGTTTAAGGGGAGGGGAGAGGCAAGAACAACCAGAGTGAGTCTCTCTGGGCCTTAGGCACAAATAGAAGACCCAATGCTAATAGCGAATCCGACATTGTCTTAGTCCATTTATGTTGCTATAAAGAAATACCCGAGACTGGGTAATTAATAAGAAAAAAGAAAAAAGGTGTATTTGGGTAACAATTCTGATGTCTAAAAAAGTTTAAGATTGGACATCTGAGGAGAGCCATAGGCTGCTAATCCCATCTCTACTAAAAATTAAAAATTCGCAGCCAGGCATGATAGCTCATGCCTGTAATCCCAGCACTTTGGGAGGCCAAGGCTGGTGGATCACCTGCGGTCAGGAGTTTGAGTTTTATGGCAGTAGGTAAGAGGGGGGCCAGCTGTGCAGAGATGACACGGCAAGAAAAGAAGTAAGAGATAGAGGTGCCAGGTTCTTTTTAACAACTAGCTCTTGTGGAAATGAATAGAGAGCTAGAGCTCACTCATTACCATGAGGACAACATGGAGGGAAACAAGTCATTCACGGGGGATCCACCCCCATGACCTCAATGTTTTCCATTAGGCCACACCTCCAACATGAGACATCAAATTTTAGCATAAGATTTGGAGCAGTCAGACAAACCAAATTATAGCAGACATTAAGAAAATAACACTGACAAAACCAGTTCCTTTTTTCACGTGCAAGGTAATGCTAGAGGAATTTGAAGCCTGTGGTAAACAGAAGGTTAATACAGCAATAACAAAATCCAAACCCAGATTAACTCCAAACTAGATTGACTCAACATCTCCACCACCACAGCTAAAGGCATAGGCATGATAAAGTAAAAAAATATCAATTTCTAACAAAAATACTATTTGTCTTAGCCTTTATAGTCCTACACAAATATCTTCCAAAAAATATTATAAAGCAAAAATTCAAACAGCACACTATTAAGGAAAAAAAGTCAATAAAAACAGACTGAGATGTGCCCCATATGCTTCAACTACCCGATAAGAAATTTAAAGTAACTATAATTAATAGGCTAAAGGCTTTAGTAGAAAAGGCAGGGATGTATGAACATATAGAAAAATTTTAGAGAACAGAAATATGGAAATTATATGACTGAATCAAATGAATATGCCAAAAATTAATAAAAGAGAAACAAAATATACAAAAATGTCTTTGATGAACTCATAAAAATAGCAGAGAATAGAAAAAGAATCAGTGAACTTGAAGATAGGTCAACAAAAAGCACCCGAACTAAAACAGAAAGAAATAAGAATAGAAAAAGCAAGCAAGCAAGCAAGAAAAAGAAAAGAAAAAAGAGAAACAGAAGAGTATCCAAGAACTGTGGGACAATGTCAGTCTAATGTATATAAGACTGAAATTTCAGAAAAATAATAGGAAGAAAAAGGAGAAAAATATGTGAAAGATATGACCAAAAATTTTTCAAAATTAATGAAAACATCCAAATCACAATTCCAAGAAGTACAGTATAGTGATGATCAATCAATATATTTATCTATACCCCCAAAATACACCTACAAAAATCATATTTGGACTGTTGAAAATCGAAGATAAGGAGAAAACTCTAGAGGGAGCTGGGGGAAAGTGGATGGGGGATACATTACATATATTGAAAGAGAGAGAAGAATTACAGAAGACTACTCATCACAAATTATACAAGCCACAAGAGAATGGAGAATAATTTCAAACTGCTAAATTTTTAAGATGTCAATAGAGAGTTCTCTACCAAGTGAAAATATCTTTTAAAAATAAAACTAAAATAAAGCTAAAATATATTTCTTATACAAGCAAAAATTGACAAAATTCACTACCACCAACACGGCAAGAAATGTTAAAAGAAGTTTTTTCGGCAGATGGAATATAATATCAGAGAATAAACTGAATCTGTGAAAAGAAATAAAAAGCAATGGAAATAACATAGGGTAAATATAAAATTTATTTTATTCTAATTTTTATTGCTGTGGATATAACTTTCTAAGGCAAAATAGTAACAATGTATTTTGTGTTTATTGCATATAGTAACAGCATAATGTGTAATAACTATAGCATAAAAGACAGATGGAAAAAAGTGGGAGTATGGTGTCATAATGTGCTTACGCTACACATGAAGTGGCATACTATCATTTGAAGGCAGTCTGTGACTAATTAAAGATGTGTACTGTAAATCCTGGGGCAACTGCTGAAAAGAAAATTTTAAAAGAGATATTAATGAGCCAATAATAAAGATAAAATAGTATACAACAGAAACATAAACAAATGAAACAGCATGGAGAACCCTAGAAATTAATCTATTATGTACAGCCAACTGATTTTTGACAAAGGCACCAAGAACATACATTGGGGAAAGAATAATCTGTTCACTAAATGGTGTTGGAAAAACTGGATATTCATGTGCAGAAGAATAAAACTAGACCCCCCCACTTCTCCCCCTATAAAAAAATCAACTCAAAATGAATCAGAGACTTCAGTAAGACCTGAAACTGTAAAACTACTAGAAGAAAACATAGAAAGCACTTTAGGGCATTCGTGTGAGAAAATATTTTATGAATAAGGCCTCAAAATCACAGGCAACAAAAGCAAAAGTGAACAAATGAATTACATGAATCTAAAAAGTGTCTGTATAGCAAAGGAAGCAATCAATACAGTTAGAAGACAACCTACATAATGGGGGAAAATATTTGCAAAGTATACATCTGACAGGGAATTAATATCTAGCTTTTACAAGGAACTCAAGTATCTCAACAGAAAAAAAAAAAAAAAAAGGGCAAATGATCTGAATGGACATTCCTCAGAAGGAGATATACAAATGGCCAGCAAATATATTAGAAATGCTCAGTGTCACTAATCATCAGGGAAATGTAAATCGAAACCACAGTGAGGTATCATCTCACCCCAGTTAGCCTGGCTATCATCAAAAAGACAAGAAAGAACAGATGCTGGTGAGGATGTGAAGAGTGAACTCTTACACACTGTTGATGGAAATGTAAACTAGTACAGCCACTATGAAGAACAGTATGGATGTTCCTCAAAAAACTGCAAATAGAACTACCATATAATTCAGATACTGAGCATTTATCTCAAGGAAAGGAAATCAGTATCTTGAAGAGACCTCTGCACCCGCATGTTTATCAGAGCACTATTCACAATAGCCAAAATATGGAATCAACCTAGGTGTCCAACAACAGATGAGTGAATAAAGAAAATTTAGTATACACAATGGGATACGATTCAGCCATAAAAAAGGGGAATCTTTTAATTCAAAGCAACATGGATGGAACTGGAGGACATCATGTTTAGTGAAATAAGCCAGGAACAGAAAGTTGAACATTACATATTCTCACTCATATGTGGAAGTTAAAATAATTTGACCTTTCACCAGTAAAAAGTAGAACAGAGGATATTAGAGGTTGAAAAGGGTGGGGAAAAGGGGAATAAAGAGAGATGTGCTAAAGGATTCAAAATTACAACATGATAAGGGGAATAAGTTCTAGTGTTGTACAGCACTGTAGGATAGCTATAGTTTACAATAATATGTAGTTTCAAAGAGCTAGAAGGAGGATATCCAGGGCTGGGTGTGGTAGCTCACCCTTGTAATCCTAGCAATTTGGGAGGTTGCGGTGGGAGAATTGCTTGAGCCCCTGAGTTCAAGTCCAGCCTGGGCAACACAATGACTAAAGCTAAGGCTGAATAAGGACAACAGAGAGTTCTGGCCTGCTCTTCCTTTCCCAACCAGCCTAGCAAATATTGAGGAAGAAATAACATCAGTTTAAGTGGAAGGGAGAGGCAAGAACAGCCGGAGTGAGATTCACTCGGCCTTAGGCACAAAGAGAAGACCCAATGCTAATGGTGAATCCCACACTGTCTTAGTCCATCTATGTTGCTATAAAGGAATACCTGAGACTGGGTTATTAAAAATAAAGAAAAAAATATTTATTTGGGTAACAATTCTGATGTCTGAAAAAGTTTAAGACTGGACATCTGAGAAGGGCCACAGGCTGCTCATCCCATCTCTACTAAAAATTAGCAGCTGGGCACAGTGGCTCACACCTGTAATCCCAGCACTTTTGGAGGCCAAGGCAGGTGGATCACCTGAGGTCAGGAGTTCAAGACCAGCCTGGCCAACATGGCGAAACCCTGTTTCTACTAAAAATACAAAAATTAGCTGGGCATGGTGGTGGGTGCCTGTAATCCCAGTTACTTGGGAGGCTGAGTCAGGAGAATCACTTGAACCGGGGAGGCAGAAGTTGCAGTGAGCCAAGATTGTATCACTGCACTCCAGCCTGGGCAACAGAGTGAGACTCTATCTCAAAAAAAAAATTAGCTTGGCATGGTGGCACATGCCTGTAGCTCCAGCTACTCAGGAGGCTGAGGCAATCCACATTCCTAGGCACCCTGGTCCTAGTATGAAAGAGAAACGCATTAGCCGACATTTTTCAGCCTTCTAGAAATGCTACATAAAACTGGGGAAGTACTAAATGGGCAGATGGCGCTGATCCCAGTGTCGTAGTATTAACATTTTAACATGTCATACCTTAGCAAGACTTTGGTACTTATCCCATTCTCTCTGAACCATCCTTTGTCTTGTGTTAGCTCTGAGGTCTAGATTTAAATCTCAAAAGCTCTAAAGCCTCTTGGGCATCTGTTCTTTTGACTATTTGACTTTTTCTCTAGATGCTGAGCCTGTTCATTCCTATCACGTGTAGGAATCAGTTTCTGCTCTCCTGCTGCCTCCACATTACTTGATATCCTCCCTAAGAGCCAACCTTTCCTCCTCACCTAACTCAACTGTGTTGTCCTGCTTGAGCACATTCCTTCATATCTTACCAACATTGTAGAATCCAATTATGTTGGTCCTTTTTGGCTAACATCATCATTACACCACAGTAACCCAGTCCTATTTCAATCTTAAACCACAAGAACATACTAAGGAGACTAACAAAAAAACTTAGGGGAATATAACATCCCAGCAATTTTTAATTATGATGAATTAATAAGAAGTATAACATGGGGCAGACAGTAATTCTCCTATTCATTTTTTCCAGGCTGTATCTGTAGCAGGCAGTGAAGCCTGTCTTTTTTTTCTTTTTTTTTTTTTAATAATTGGTATGTGCTGTTGTTCAAGGGTGGGCGGTTGCATTCCCACAATGTATCACACTGCAAGTCCCTGACATGCCTTTCTTTCTGGCTGCTCTACACTGGAAGGAACTCATGTATTGCTATTATTATTGCGATTATTATTGATATTGTTTCTGACTTTTCTGTTTCATTAGCATTAACTAAAGGGTCCTGGGCTTTATCTAGGCAGAAATGTAGTCACAAGGTAGGCGTGATGCATGCTCCAGGCCCTCTGACAGCACAAAAGCAGAAGTTCAAATGAGAAGACATCAAACATAATTTTTCTAATTTGTAAGGACATGAGAATGCTTTGTGATTGTCCCGCTTCCAAAAACAGGTGGGGAAGTCACTTGAGGACCCACCAGAACAAGGCATAATGGGGTTCTCAGCCCAGGTCAAGACACTCATCTATAATCAAGGAAGCTTGTGATATAATTAGCAGGTAAAGGAAGGGTGACAAGTTCAGTTTAGCAACAGACAGGATGTGGGTCCTGTGTTTCAGAGACATGCAAGAGTGAGAATAACACCCTATTAACCAGATAAGAGGAAGAGTTCCTATAGGATGTGTGAAGGTGAAGAAATAAGACTAAACATGCAGAAAACAGATCAGAATATATGACCAATATTGTTCTTCACAAGAGATACCTTTGCATCTTGAAGTAGTGGAAAGAATATTTTTTCTAGGAATGAGTTCATCGGGATTCTAATCCAGGCTTTGTGCTTCCATAATTATATGTCAAGGAACAATCTACCTCTGCCCCTCTTTTGGTTGCAGTTTCTTAATTTGTAAAATTAAGGGTTTGTACCACATGATTTATCAGTTCTCAATCCACTTTTGCATGCTGCCATGCTACTCTCCTGACTCAATACAGTTCTAGAATGCCCCTTTTCAGTGCCTTCAGAGTTTATTTACATGCATGGCCATATGCACCCACGCACACACACACACAGTTGAGGCAATCATTTCAGGGACACATCTTGCTTATTCACAACCCAAATTGTATCTCTAAGTCTGACCAGTCACCTTATTTCCATCTTGGCTCCAAGTGGCTCTTAATTTTCCTAAAAATTAAATCAGATATGGACTCAAATAGCTTTTGCTTAAATGCTTACTATACGCAAACATTCTGCCAGGAAGTTTGTCCATTTTGACAATTCTCGTATTATTAAAGACACATGAAACCAACAATACTACCCCCATTTAATCAAGGAGGAAAACAAGGTTTAATATTTTGCAAAATTGTACAACTGCAAGGGATAAGTTTATTTTAAATATTTTCTAACTACAAATTAAAGAATAAAGACTTACTGATATTTATCAACATCTTTGAAGTATTTTAGTGCCTACTGACAATGTCATCTCCAGTATGACATTCTCCCTGTCTATTTCAACTCTCTCTTCAGAAGTG
Source organism: Colobus angolensis palliatus (assembly GCF_000951035.1). Taxonomy (NCBI): domain Eukaryota; kingdom Metazoa; phylum Chordata; class Mammalia; order Primates; family Cercopithecidae; genus Colobus; species Colobus angolensis. Next base: position 1,806,529 of record NW_012116254.1, on the reverse strand, counting down.
ATTGTTCGACCCATTGAAAATGTCTCCTATGTCTCCTACCATCTCATCATCTGGTACATAATTCCTTTAGAAAAAAACAAACAAACAAACAAAAAAACAGGGTCTCACATCATTACCCAGGCTGGATTATAAAAGCACCAGCTCTGCTCACTGCAACCTCTGCCTCCTGGGCTTAAGTGATCCACCCACCTCAGCCATCCAAATAGCTAGGAGCAGGTGCATGCCAGCAGGCCTTGCTATGTTTTTGTTTGTCTTTTGGAGTTGGGGGAGTAGAGACAGGGTTTTGCCATGTTGCCCATGCTGGTCTTGAACTACTGGCTCAAGTGATCTTCCCAGCTTCCCAAAGTTCTGGAATTACAAGTGTGACCCGCCTCGCCTGGCTGTTACAGGATTCTTAATCAAATGTGAGCTCCCTGAGGACAGAAATTTCATCTTACAACTTATTCTGGAGTCTCTAGTACGAATCACAAAACCAAGAAAATTATAGATGCCCAATAAAGAAGAGATGAATTACTACAACTCTTTCAGGAGCCTAGTTGTATTCACAGGTATATAAAGTTAAATTCCATCATTTCTCATATGTGCTTAACATTTTTCAATGAAAGCTATAAGAAAAAGCAGAAGTCCCAACATGTTCATTGCAGAGACATGAAAGAAGATATGAAGAAGATTCTGATCATCTTTTTCTTTCTCTCTGTTAATGGGGTGGTGAAGGACAGAGCATAACATACTGTACTTAATGCAGATTCTGTTCAGTGAAACAATGATTACAATCAATTTGACTACTAATGTGACTTATCTTGTAAATTGCTGGGTCATTAACTTCAACAACATCAATGTGCTGTCACTATCCAATTCCACCAAATTAGTGTCCGAGGTAATAGGAGGACGAATGTATTAGTGCATTATTGGTGGCTAATAGAGATGGCAAGTCTTTAATGTGCTGCAGAGAGCTGCTGAGGCGCCAGGAACCAAGACAACAAGGCTAAGAGAATGTATGAAGAGATCAGAATCTATGACATGGTGGTGCATCAGGGCTGCTGCAGGGACTTACCTGCCCTCTTTTCCTTGCTGCCTGAGATGGCAGAAGAGCTGGGTACTGGGGAGATCTCAATCTATGGCAGAAAGAAGGAACATTCTCACTTGGGGCAAAAGTGCTAAAAGGCATAGCACTGGATCATCCAAGAATAATGGGCCTGTCTTAAGGCAGGATGTTTTTCTGCCAGCCCTGCAGTCACAGAATGCAGGGGAGCACATACTCATGCTGCACACTCAGGCATATTCCTCATAACCTTTAGATTCACAACCTGAATCTAAAGTCATCATAGCAATACCGAGCCCTATCCTGGAAGTTACTTAGCAAATTGCATTCATACGCAACTTGAGGATTCCTTGACACTTATTTCTGGAGAAAATAAAATATTTGCATTCTTTTTCTAGAGGTAGCCATTTTGCCCTTCCTGCTCACCCTTTCTTGTACAGAAGTTACTCTACTCATAGCCCAACAAGGACAGCATCCAACCACATGATCCTGCCCCTTTGCCACAGTTCTTTGAACCACAAATGAAAACTTCATTGAAGTAGGTCAGGCATATTCTCTCTCTCAGGAGACTGAGGCAGTCCAAAGTGTCAGGCATCAGAACTGATAAGGTGGAACTGGGCCAGGATACAAGAGCCACTTTCATGCCAACATTATAGGGGAGCAGAATCCAACAGCCTTGCAGATGTCCTAATGGAGAAAGGAGAATGGAAAGCTCCAGCAGAAGTACAGAGAGAAGCTGAGTCTCGATGATGGAGAAAGAAAGAAAGACTTTTTTTTTTTTTTGAAACAGTTTCACTCTTGTCACCCAGACTGGAGTGCAGTGGCATGATCTTGGCTCACTTCAACCTCCATCTCCCAGATTCAAGTGATTCTACTGCCTCAGCCTCCTGAGTAGCTGGGATTACAGACGCCCTCCACCACACCTGGCTAATTTCTGTATTTTTAGTAGAGATGGGGCTTCACCATTTTGGCTAGCCTGGTCTTGAGCTCCTGACCTCAAGTAATCCACCCACCTCGGCCTCCCAAAGTGCTGGGTTTACAGGTGTGAGCCACTGTGCCCGGCCAAGAATGGCCTTTTGACAACTTTCAGGTGGTGAGCATAACAACCACTGTTTAAGTACAAATGGGTTCTATGCACTTCTCCCATATCTTTTTGCTAATTGGCTTTAGTGGGTTTCTGTTTCATGGACCTAGGCAGCCCCTATAATAATCCCTTTATGATTGTCAACAAACATTTATTGGTCACTTGCTGTGAGTAGCACACTAAACCCTGCTGAAGATATACAAAACTGAACAAGAAAGTGATTGCTTTTTGGGGAATTATAATTGAGTTGGAGAGTTTTTCTTATTGAGCAGAATTCTATCTTTCTTAGTTGAAAGTGGAACTTGTGGGAGACCAGGGTTTGTGATCTGTGTTGTCCTTCCTATGGCATAGAGCCAAGGTGGAAAATGTGAAAAAGAGTACATGCGAGACATACTGTGTGGGGGTGGATTCAACAGTCCTGAAACCATCATCACCACCACCATTGCTGGCTACCTTTGACTGTGGGCCCCTTAGGAAGCTGACCCTGGGCTTCTGTACTCTTACAGCTTCCATGTGAGGTAGTTACAGTGAATATATCTGTTTTAAAAGATGTCACAAGGACCAAGCTAGCCCAGCTATCAAGCAACAAACTGGGATTGAAACCCAACTAGGATGTCTGCAGAGTCTTCTGTCAGCCATTTCCTCCATCTTTCATCTCCATGTCTACCTCTCTTCGGAGGCCATGACCCTATCCTCTAGCCCCTTTTCAGGTGGCCCTTGGCCTTGTTAATCAAACCTCTAATCATTCATATGCCTTACATTAGTATTTTTTAACTCAAGAAAAAATTAAGGTATCATTTGTCCTCCTTCTAGGGGGATTTGTAGTGCATCTGAATTCTGCATCTGAAGGGAAGAATATTTTCTCCCAGTTATAAAAGTTTTGGCATCAAGAAAAAGATGGATAAAAACCAGCATCTTTGATGACAATCCTGAAACCTCACCCTTCTCTACCTGCAAACAAAGGTTTCTTTAAAAGTTTGAACTCTTTAGGAATGGTATTAGAATTCTGCTGAATTCGTGTGTTTCTTTTTTACCTTCATTAATATATAGGGCAGAAAACCATCTTTGTAGATCATGTTTAGGTTTCAGTTAGTTTATTTTGGAATGTGCTCTTGTCCCTTACCTAAGGAAAAAATCCAATAGTATGTTGAGATTGAACATTGGCAGATGTCAGTATAATCAATGCATATGTATCAGGAGCAATTATCTATATCCAAGACCTATTCTATACAAGGTATGTAGCATGTGGTGAAGCCAGCTGTCACAAAGTCTATCGCTTACAGTCATTGAGGGTGATAGATATAACCATTACATGTATTGTGGCTTAGGGCTTAAGGTTGATCCTGAATAGATTTTCCACATCCTAACAAAGAATTACCACCACAGAGGTTGCCACAAGGTGACAGATATGGCTCAGCATAGCTACCTGCCACAATGGATTAGACATATATAAATTATAACATGTAGATGCAAAGTTTTATGGAATTATTTTTTGGGAAATAGCTATATATTCACAGAGGACTGCAAAAAAAAAAAAAAATGTACAGCGAAGGTCCAGTGCACCATTTTCCACAGCCTCTTCCAATATTAACATCTTATAAAACTCTAGCACCATAGTAAAGCCAGAAACCTGATATTAGTAAAATCCATAATTTATTCAAATTTTACCAGTTACAGATGCACTCATTTGTGTATGTTGAGAGATGCAAATTTATAGTTTTATGAAATATTATCACACATGTAGCTTTGCATAACCACCACCACAATCAAGACACTCGACTATACCATCACCACGAAGATTTCTCTTGTGCTATCCTGTATAGCCACACTCACTCTTTCCTTACCTTTCCTAATATCCCTAATCCCTTCAAACCACTAATTTATTCTCCATCTCTGTAAGTATGTTATTGCATGAAAGTTACATAATGGAACCAATACGTATCCTTCTGAGATTGGCTTGTTTTCACTTAGCATAATTTTCTTTAGGGTTGTTCCAAGTTTTATTTATCAACAGTTTGTTCCTTTTTCCTGCTGAATGGTATTCCATGGTGTGGATAACCACAGTTTATTTAACTATGCACCCATTGAAGGATATATGGGTAGTTTCCAGTTTGAGATTATTATGAATAAATCTGCTATGAACATTTGTGTGCATGAAAATAAGACTTTATTTCTCTGGAATAAATACCCAAGACTGAAAATTCTGAGTGTATGTTAAGTAGATTTTCAGTGTTGAAAGAAACTGCCAAACTGTTCTGAAGTAGCTATATCAGTTTACATTCCCACCAGAAATGTATGAGTGATCTGGCTTCTATGCATCCTTGCCAACATTTTCCCTTGCCATTATTTTTCATTTTAGCCATTCTGATAGGTGTGTAGTGATATCTTGTTGTAGTTTAAATTTACATTTCACTAATGGCTAATGATGCTTACTATCTTTTCATGTGTTTACTTGGCATCTGTGTATCCTCTTTAACGAAATGTCTGTGCAAGTTTTTTGCCCATTTTCTAGTTGGATTTTTAAAAATATTCAGTTTTGGGACACAGTGTTTTTGCTTTTACTTCAAGCCTTCTATTTGGAAGATAATTTTTAAAAATATTTGTATATTACATTCTTGATAAAATTTAATCTTGACCTGGTTATTCTTTAAAAAGTGATGTACACTAATAGGCACTCAGCTGTTTTCCTTTGCATTCACTTAGTAAATACCTAATGAGTACCCTGCCTACTTTAATAATTAATCATGTATCTACATTATATTTTGAATCTCTAGTTAATTGGTATGTCCCTCTACAATCTACTGCATCCTACTTCTCCAACTTCATCTTTTGCTACTCTATCCATTGACTATTGTGCTTAATTACCTTCAACTTCCAACTTCGCCTCAAACATTCTATATCTTTCTCGACTCTGCATTTAAACAAGCTGCTTTCTCTGGCTGGGATGACTTTTGCTCCTTTCTTCATGAAGAAAACTCCTACTCGAACTTGAAGATCCAGTTCATATATCATCACCTCTATGAAACCTTCCCCAAATCCCCCCGTCCTTTAGTCACTCTTACTCCATTTTGCTGGACCCTAGGTTACAGCATTTACTGCCCTAGCAAGCTTTTTGATGTCTCAAATGACAAAATTTTCACATTAACTTCTGGATTCCTTTCCCTGTAAAATAGCTGACAGGGCACACTGAAAGTAGGAGGCTGGTACCCTCTGCCTAGTGCCTTGGTCCTGAGAACCGACTGTGTGTTCCCAGGTTTGGTAGTTGAAATTTTCATTGTGATTATGTAATTAAATCATGTATTAAACTGATGATATGAGTGTGAAAAACAAAGGTTGTTGTTTTTCTGAAAATTAAGTTAATTGGTCTGGAAAGACTTGATAAAAGCAAGTCAAATTAGGTATGAGTGAAAAGTTATAAAACAGTGGGGTTAAAAATAAAATGTTCTAGAGGTATTCAGAATTCAGATTGTTTTGATGCAAATGTCTTTAACTTTTCACTCTTCCTCAAAACAAAAACACTAAAATTAGAAATTGAACATAATGCATTATAGACATGGTTTATGTAAAAAGACCACGTAAAACACCAGCTATTGAACCCATACACAAAAGGCATTGATGTTACATTATAATTGATTAATGATCATTTTAAGCTAAACATACAGTATTTATAGCATTAGCAATTTTACAATTATTGTTTTAACTTTCTCAATACACAAAATACTGGTTCAGATTATATCAGTTGACATGGCTTCTATTATGTTTTCCATTGAAGCTTATCATTCGAAAAGCCTTTTTGTTTACATGGTTCTCACTAGATTGAGAGCTCCTTAGTGTCAGGAACGTGGCATTTTGCCTGACACGTCATGAGTACTCAATAAATTATTGTTGAATGAATTAAAAGAAATCTGTAAAACAAATTTATAAAAATCAAAAGAAAATTGTATCTTAAGATCTTCATGCAATTATTTAATCCAATTCGTTCAAAGAAGTTATCAGTTTCAATTATCAATAGTCAGTTCAGAGGAGTTCATTCTCTTTCTTCCTTGCACAGCTCCACATGCCCAACAGAATTTGGACCTCTTTGATGATGTGAGCTAGTCTTGCTAACTGTGTGTGTGTGTGTGTGTGTGTGTGTGTGTGTGTAAAATATGGACCTATAAATTTAACTGTATCTTACTATAAAAATATCAGCCTTTCAGCATAAAGATGTTCTCTTTCTTAACTATTATTATTTTTCTACATACCTTCTGTAAGATGGTTGTGATGTAGCTTAAAATAACCTGGATATCTAAAATGAAACATTTTAAAAGGCAAGCCTAAATCCAACCCTATGAATTTCATCCAGAGTGTAGTGTGTTGCTCATAAGCCAATTTTTAATCTAGACAGTTGCTCTAGGCAGCATCCATAATATCCAAGTGCAATCCAACTAGCTATGTGAGGCGTTTTGCATCAGCTTTTTGCTAAGTGACAGACTCCTTCAAGCTCTGAGGGGTCTCCTTAGCCCCACCTTTGGTCCAATTAACACAGGATAGAAAAACTGAGGGTGCCCTTTCTTTTAAATCTCTATCTCTGTCCAAATGATTTGATTGGCCAAAGATTTTTAGGATCTCATTAGGATCATTTAATTACAAAAAGCAATTAAAAAATGAATGGGGCCATGTATTTTTTGTCTTGGCTCAGCTCCTGTTCTTACTTTCTCATGCTGCAGAACCAGTGACACAATCCACCTTGGTAGGAGTGTCAGCCATCTTGTCTTTCAACTGGAAAGCTAGAAGTGACAGCATGGTATATTAAGAGGTCTCTGCTTGAATAAATTGATGTCAAGTTTTATTACATATAGACCAAGCTAGAAGGCACGAGACAACCACTCAACAACTATGTATTAAACAACGAAATCGATGAAATCGCATACAGCAGTATTTCAAATTCTTGAAATAGAGATAGGGACAGACAAAAACTGTATTCTCTAAAAGGCTGAAGTCCGCCAAAGAAAATGCACAGTAAACACAAATCGAGATATTTATAAGATCCTTATGGTGTTAAAAGCAACCACTCTCTTGTCTTTATGGGTTGGAGCATGGGCGAGATTCTTCAAAGAGATATCTCCTAAAAGCACTAAGACTTTCTAGACATTTAAAGAAACATAGAGCTGAAATAGAGTAAGCCTGAGGGAAATGGCTCATACTCATGACTTAGCTTAAGAAAGAAATAAATGAAATAAAAATATTTTCAAGTAAAACCATTTCTCAGAATGGCATAACAGAAAGATAAAAATCAATACCACTAGCTTTAAAAAAAAAAAAAAAAAACTATGTAACTCTTGCTACATTCTGGAGAGTGTTTTTTCAGACTAAGGGTTGCAACCCAACAGAGAATTGCAAGATCACTATTTGAAAACAAATATGAAACAAAATAGAATAGAAAACATCAGAATCTCTCACATATAATAAAGGTAGGTATTTCTTTGTTTCAATTATGGGTGTGTGGGGCACTGGGTCAGAGTATAAAAATATATTCCTATGCACTGTAGCAGAAGAAATTTAAAATATTGCTCTAAGAAGTTCTTTGCAAACTTGATTAATAATCAAAACTATCTACGAGCTGTAAAAATATACAATTTTTCAGGTCTCCTTGTAAGAAGAAAGGTCCAGAGATCTGTGGAGAATGCCTCAGGAAATGCTACAAACCATGAGTCATTTACTCTAATTAGAATGAGCAGTGAAAAAATTAACAGTAGTGAGAAAACGTGATACAACCTAAGCATCAGGACCCATAAGCAGCGTTAAAGAGTCATGAATGTGGGGAGAAGTTCATCATAGGAGACCATTAGAAGAGATTCAATGAACATCTGCCACAAGCAGTGTATGAAGATATTGAAGGCACTGCAATTTGAGGAGGAAAAGATAAAACACATACAAAAAGCTTGATGCTTCAAGATATTGTTAATGTCATAAGTACCAATAAGTGAGGAAAAACAGGATTTCAGGACACAGTCCACCACCAGGGATAAACACATGAAGGAGGTAAGACTTGCCTTGAAGAATGATTCAGACAAAGATTTCTTGGGGGAAGGGAATCTCTTCCTTAAATTGTACACCAATTGCTGAGAACAAAATAACATGATAAGTGGTGGTGAAGGAGGGAAAGCTACTGGAGGAAAAATAAGAAAATGAGTCAGAAAGGTAGATCTGGATGGAAAATTCAAACTTTTTATATTTGAGAGATGTAAGATGAGAAAAATAAATACAGGCAGGACAATTAAGTTTTCTATTTCTTCTCTTGGATTCTGTAGCAAAATTATACAGAAATATTTTTTTAAAAAAAGAATCCAAATATATTTTCTAAAATACTTGGCTGGAAGAGGCTGGGAGCTCAGGTTTAACTAACGTGTTTGGAAAGGAGATTTTGTTTTAAGGCTATAAAAAAAGTCATACATATGGTGTTCCAGTACCGGTTTTAATATCCTCCATTACAACAATTGTTCTCAACCTAGAAGAAGCTGTGAGCTTTTAAAATTCTCAATGCTTTTTGCACATTGATTCTGTATCCTGAGACTTTGCTGAAGTTGCTTATCAGCTTAAGGCGATTTTGGGCTGAGACAATGGGGTTTTCTAAATATACAGTCATGTCATCTGCAAACAGAGACAATTTGACTTTCTGTCTTCCTATTTGAATGCCCTTTATTTCTTTCTCTTGCCCAATTACCCTGGCTAGATCTTCCAATACTATGTTGAATAGGAGTGGGGAGAGAGGGCATGCTTGTCTTGTGCCCGTTTTCAAAGGGAATGCTTCCAGCTTTTGCCCATTCAGAAGGATACGAACAGAATCTCAAAAGAAGACATTTATGCGGCCAATAAACATATGAAAACAAGCTCATCATCACTGGTCATTAGAGAAATGTAAATCAAAACCACAATGAGATACCATCTCACTCCAGTTAGAATGACGATCATTAAAAAGTCAGGAAACAGATGCTGGAGAGGATGTGGAGAAATAGGAACACTTTTACACTGTTGGTGGGACTGTAAATTAGCTCAGCCATTGTGGAAGACAGTGTGGCAATTCCTCAACGATCTAGAACTGGAAATACCATTTGACCCAGTAATCCCATTACTGGGCACATACCCTAAGGATTATAAATCATTCTACTATAAAGACGCATGCACACGTATGTGTATTGCAGCATTATTCACAATAGCAAAGAATTGGAACCAACCCAAATGCCCATCAATGATAGACTGGATCAAGAAAATGTGGCACAAATAAACCATGGAATACTATGCAGCCATAAAAAAGAATGAGTTCATGTCCTTTGCAGGGACATGGATGAAGCTGGAAAACATCAATCTCAGCAAACTAACACAGGAACAGAAAACCAAACACCATACGTTCTCACTCATAAGTGGGAGTTGAACAATGAGAACACATGGACACAGGGAGGGGAACATCACACACAGGGTCCTGTCATGGGGTGGGGGACTAGGGAAGGGATAGCATTAGGAGAGATACCTAATGTAGATGATGGGTTAATGGGTGCAGGAAACCACCATGGCACATGTATACCTATGTAAAAAACCTACACATTCTGTACATGTATCCAAGTATTGTGTGTGTGTGTGTGTGTGTGTAATTCCCAGTGCATAGGCACCTCCCCAAGGAAACTAAATCACAGTATCTGAGGATAGGTCAGGAGCATACATGCTTTTGAAAACTGCGCTAGGTAACTCAACACATAGCCAGGCTTCAGAACCACTGAAAAATGATTCCTAAAATTCACACTGCTAACACAGAGCAGAGTTTATGCTCTCTTCCTTGCTTTTCAACAGAATAAATCAGACTGACATTTATTTTTTTTTCAACCTTGCCCCAGGGCGTAGCCACAATAGAACCATGGACAGCAATGATTCTTTTCCTTAACTCTGTAGGCAAAACCAAAGATGAGCTTTTAAGCTGAAGCTCCTGACAGCTGCTCCTGCTCAATGCCAATTATACTAACCTAGACATCCTCCTCTTTCCAGCTTTATGGTACACCATTGTCAGACTTTCATATTCAGAAATATCTGATGGCCCTGAACTGTTTAAAGACAAAGCCCAGACTCTTCATCCAGGCACTCCTGGCCCTTCGCAATCTGGCTCCAAATATTTGCTCATGCTGTGGTTTCAGAATTCTGTCTATAGAGTTGCCTTATTGTTTCCATAAATACCATATCCTATCTGTCTCTTGTTCTTGTCTGCATCTGCAATGACAACAGTTCTATTCTTACACTCAATTCATCCATGTGTTTTTATTCAATGTCAAAATTGAGTTTAAGTCCCTTCTTGACTCGCAGTAGTCCAACACTCTACAATTTCTATGAAGCTTCTTTCTACTACTCCCAGCATCAGGAAAGATGTCAGATTTAATGGCAAAAAACAGAACTTCAGTTTTTCAGCAAAGAAAGTTCATCATATTTGGATTATTATTCAGCTTTATGATTCTGTGATATGACTGCTTGGGACCAAACCCTACTTCTTTTACTAGTTTATTTCATGATCTCTCAATTTCTTTGCATGTAAACTGAATAAGTTCATCTTATTAATAAGAGTTCCTACCTTAGAAGTGAGGATTAAATTAGATAATAAAAGAAAATTATCTAGCACAGTACTTGGTCCCTAGTGAATCTTCAGTAAATTGTAGCTATTTTTGTTTGCCTGTGTGTTCATGTAGTCTGACGAATATATTTTGTCTGCATTAGTTCATTCTTACACTGCTATAAAGATACTACCTGAGACTGGGTAATTTATAAGTGAAAGAGATTTAATTGACTCACAGTTGCACACAGCTGGGGAGGCCTCAGGAAACTTACAATCATGGTGGAGGGGAGGAGGCACATTTTACATTGCAGCAGGCAAGAGTAAGATCAGGGAAAACTGCTTTATGAAATCATCAGATCTTGTGAGAACTCACTCACTATCACAAGAACAGCGTGAGAGAAATTGCCCCCACGATCCAATCACTTCCCGCCTGGTTCCTCCTTAGACATGTAGGGATTATGGGGATTACATTTCTATATGAGATTTGGGTGGGGACACAGCCAAACCACACCATTGTCCCTTCAGCAAAACTGGAAGAATGCTTAATGGCAGAACATCTTTTGTAAACTTTAGCACCTGAATCAAAACACTATCCAAAAACAAGGTTTTGAAATCAGAGCATTGAACTTCAAGTTTCAGCTCAGCTATCTAGTTCTTATTCGATTCTGGCATGTTGTTTCACTGAACCGAACCTCAATTACCTAATGCCTAAAATTAAAATTATGGTAATAATGGTATTTACTATATTCTGGAGATTAAAGAAGTTAATATACCAAAACATTATTTATCTCTCAAGTATTACTCAAAGAAGTATAGTTGTACTCGTAGTAGTCTATATGTTTATTGAATCACTCCACAACATCTGAATTTGATATTATAACATCAATACATATATTCGCTTACTAAAATACTGGCTCTTTGTGTGTTTGTTAATTTAAAAATCAAAAAGTGGATGTGAATTTCATGTCTTAATTTCTTCATCTGTAATATAATAGGGCTAAACAAGAAGAAAGACCTTTATTTTCTAAGTCTAAGTTCTACATGTTTGGAAAGAGCTTATGCCTTTATCTGAGTTTAAAAATGCAAATGAATGTACATACATATACACACACAAATAAATATTCATCTTATAAAAATTGCTCAAGCTATTTATATGTATGTTATACATGAAAAAATAGAAAATTAATAGGTATATGCTATTAGTGGTTACCGCTGGATGGACTTATAGGTAGAAAAGGTTTAAATCACCTTATTTCAAATGTTCTACAATGAGATTATAGTTACTTGAGATTTTTTTTTTTTTTTGAGACGGAGTCTCGCTCAGTCGCCCAGGCTGGAGTGCAGTGGCGCAATCTCGGCTCACTGCAAGCTCTGCCTCCTGGGTTCACGCCATTCTCCTGCCTCAGCCTCCCAAGTAGCTGGGACTACAAGCGCTTGCCGCCACGCCCGGCTAATTTCTTTGCATTTTTAGTAGAGATGGGGTTTCACCGTGTTAGCCAGGATGGTCTCGATCTCCTGACCTCGTGATCCGCCCGTCTCGGCCTCCCAAAGTGCTGGGATTACAGGCTTGAGCCACCGCGCCCGGCCGAGATTTTTTTAAATCTTATTTTTAAAAATAGTCATTGAGACATAAAAGTCCATCCTAAATATTGACATCTATGTGTCTATGCATGTGCATCCAGAAAGATCTTTTAGGACAAGCAACTGGCAGCATCCTATGACTGTGCCTCCTCAAACATTTATTTTCATTAATTGCTCATTATATTTAGAAAACTGAAGGGACAAAATGAATAGAGTGGGGCATACACAATAAGTCTTACTTGGTGTGTTGTGATGATGTTATTACAAACTCATGGTTGGAAATTTAACATCAAACAAAAAATGTAAAGCATAAGAACTGTTCCCAGAGAAGCCCAGCATATTACAGTGATTGGCAGGATGTGCTATAGTCACCAGGCTTCCTCAGAGATTACAACTTACAGGTCCGTTGACTTTATAACTTGGTATCAAGTAGGCCAAAAGGAGTTCAAAGACAAAAGACTTAGGGTTATATTTGAAAGTACTGAAAAAGCATGAATCTATTTCAAAAGTAATTACTATGCTCTTATAAATAGAACAATATCTAACAATTTTCCCCTAAATGGGAACATGTCTCCCTCTTTAAAATGCTGCAGAAAATAGGTTTTTATTTTCCATAGAAGTAAACTTCACAGATATCTTAGTTGGTAGCATATATCAAGCACAGCAAACAGTACCTATGTATTGTTCAGCTGGTTTTATTTTGGGGCCTTTGAAGATCATATTAATTCTTTAGTGTGGATGTGTGAGTTTACTGTGTGAGCAACACACTTAAATGGACATGAGGTAATATGGGTCAAAGATTTTTAAGCAGTGACTTTGAATAGGCTATGGGGGTGCCTAATATCCTAAAACATAAGTTAAATTATTTCTGGAAAAAGTAACTATAACTTTCATCCTTTTGCAAGGAGAATTTGCAAAAAGGCAGGATAGCCCTGGTTTGTGTCTATTTATCTGTTTTTTTTTTTTTTTTTTTTGAGACAGGGTCTCACTCTGTCACCCAGGCTGGAGTGCAGTGGCACAATCTCGGCTCACTGCAGCTTTGGCCTCCCTACTCAGCCTCCTGAGTAGCTAGGAACACAAATGTGTGCCACCATGCCCAGGTAATGTCTGAGATAATTTTTGTTAGCATATTCTTTCACCCTCAAAACTGTCCCAGCCTAGATTATAAATTATAAGATGACTCTATATAAGGCCCATGGGTTGAGGCATTGCTTCTTTGTGAATGACAATAACAATAAGTCAGTCACGATTTAACTCATAAAAGACAGGGCAGCTTTGAGATAGCTTTCATGAAATTCTCGGAACGCAAATGACACACACCAACTCTGGGTTTAAACCCTTTCATTTTATATTCTACTTAAATATGGAAAATATGACAGCTCAATACCTTAGCAATGGTGCATCTACCGCCCCAGAATAACTCTGTTCACTATCTTCCTAGTTACATTTTCTCTGGTTAGATACTAGAAATGACAGGTAAAGAAATATTTAAGTTTTTGTGCATTCATTCAAGAAGCATTATTAAATACCCATTTAATAATAGTTCTGTAATAGTGAACAGGGAAAAAATGTAAAACAAGGTTTCATTTCTCCCATCGCTTATAATCTGGGTGAAGAGATAAAGCACACTTGTTAAAAGACAAAACATCTAATGAATGATAGACAGGTAATTAGTGATCTAAGAGCTTGAAGGTGGAGCTCACTATAAATTAGAATGGTTAGAAGGACTGAGTGGGATGAGTTTTTGAAAGACCTCCAGTGACAGTCAGTGTTCTGGGGGAAAGATTATCCTCCAGAAAATGGAACACCCTTGGACATTTCTGAGCAAAAGCTAGAACGTACTAACATAACTTGAGAAATGACTTTGAGGCATGGCTTCCTGAAAATAAATTAATTCTTCAGTTTTCCAGTGCAGAGTCACAATAATTTTCAGGCATTATAGCGCCTTCCCAGCTCCATAGCACTTGTCTAATTGCTAAGTCTCTCCATTTTGGTTTTCTGTAGTCAGTTATTTAAGTATATTTTGATCTACATCCACTTGGGATTTTTCTGTCTTTCTAGAGAAGGCACTTAAGGCCAGGGACAGTGCATAGTTCTATTGTGCTTCTCTCCAAAACTTGTCTGTCTCTCTGTATCTGTCTATCTCTCTTTCTCTCAGGCACCACCACTGCCCCCCCCGACACACACATACATACCCACCCACACACAAATTGATCCCAAACAGAAGCCACTCATGAGCCTTCATGCAAGTGGTGGATGGCACTGGACCAGAGCCTTTGTTTCATTTTGGTGGTCATTTCTTATATTCAAATGAGCAGGAAAGGCTATTGATTGGAACCACAATTGCATATGAGGGAAAAGAAAAGTTACCTGTGTCACAATGGGTATTCTAAATAAAATCCCTTATCCTGCTCGACTTACCAGAATCTGAATCATTTGACTGAACTCATCACTCTCTCATCATCCTTCTCACCTTTAAGTGTCAGGGAGTCCTAGGGCTTAGTTTTTGGTCCTCTTCCTCATCTGTTTTATCTGGTGAACTTATTCAGTCTCATGGCTGAAATACTAGCTATATGCTAGTGATGCCCAAATTTGTATCTCTACCTTTGACCTCTTTCTGATCCCCAGATGCATGACTGTGATGTCCTTCTCCACATTCCTACTTGCAGGTCTGGAAGGTAACTCAGGCTTTACGTGTTTGAAACAGGACTCCTGATTTGAAGCCTTAAACTAAAACCCTCATGCTCTCACTCTATTTCCTATAACACAAATGGCATCTTCATTCTACCAGCTACTTGCTCAAAGAAAAAAACTTTAAGTCTCCTTAAGATGAGTCATCTTTAACATCTGTCTCTCTCTGATGCCACACATATAATTCATCAGCACTGTTTGTCAGCTCAACCTTGGAAATGTATTTAGATTCCAGAACATGTCTCCCCATTTCCATTGCTGTGCCCTTAATCTGAAGCCATCCATTCTCTCCCAAATTATTTAAATTGTCTCCCAACTGGTCTCTCTGCTTCCAACCTTGCCTTCACAGTGTTCTCCACAGTGCAGCAGAGTGAACCTTGTAAAACGTAAGTAAGATTGTGGCAGTCTTCTACTCAAAACCCTGTAATGGTTTCCATCTCACTCAGAATAAACGCCCAAACACCTGCCTTCCTATAAGACACTATAATACTTGTCCCTGCCACTGCCCTGATCTCATTTCCCACCTTTCCTTATTGTACTCTCCACACACTGTGTTCTTAGTTGTCCCTCAAACACATCAAGTATGTCTAACTAGCCCCTTTCCTATTCCTCACTGTATATCCTTTTCCTATTCTTTTTCAGATTTCTTAAGCTTAGCTCATGTATTATCTATTTATTATCTGTCACTACTGGAATATTGGACTATAAGTCCTGTGAAAGCCAGGATTATCTATTTTGTGTGTAGCTATATCCCCAATGCAACAGTTCATGCTCAATAGATATCTGTTGAACAATGAAGTAAATATGTAAATGATGGATGAATAAATGCACATGTACTCACAAGCCAACATGCAAATAAATAAACCTCCTGTCATGCTCATCCATGGAATCTCCATATTTGCCCCAGTAGAGTTCTGAAGTTTGCTGCACCAGAGACGTAATTCTGCTGACATATAAATAACTACACAGTTTTTTGTTTGTTTCTTTTTTCCAGAAAAGAGTGCAAGAGTTAGCACGTTTCCCATCACCACTCCCTGCATACCCTCTTATAACTTGCTATCTGTGATTTTTCCATTTGGAATCATTACATGGTAGAATGGAAAGGGTCATTAGAGACCATCTAGTTCAAATAATCATTTCAGAAGCAAGGAAACTGAGGCTCAAGTTCATGAAATGACTTGCTCAAGCTTACAGAGCTGGTTAAAAGCAGAACTATAATTTGATTTCGGGTCTCTAAATTTTTATGCCTTTTTTTTTTTTTTTTTTTTAAATCACCACAAGCATAAGGAACCCGGGTCTGTATCTCACTGTCCCCATCTTTTTCTCTATCTTTCTCATATGTTGTCCTTGCTACCACTGTTGGTGATCAAAATTCAATAACAACAGTCTTTAAAGAGAGAGCCAGATTTGCAAGAGCTTTTGGAGCTCAATGATGACTTTCTCTGAGTGGGAGAGGCTGGTTATAGGGTCCCCCTCATTTTCACAGAACAGAAGAGGCAGGGACTCATCTGTGGGCATTGGCAGGGCTGGTGCTTACTGACAATCCCTGAGAATGGAAATATCCTGCTTGTCCTTTTAACAGGATTTCAGCCAGAGATTTGAGGGAAAAGTACCGCAGTCTAGTGGGCTGTGAATATGAGTGGAAATGTCAGAACTATGAATCAGTTAACACATTTTTATTTAGCATCTTCCTGTGAAAGAGGATGAAAAGACATGGCTCCTGTGCACAAATTCCTTATCATTTCAGGGTACAGTCCAGAATAGTACAAGTCCTGGTTAGATCTCAGAGGTCCTAGCACTTCAGACATAAGAGGCATGACCTGCGGGGTAAGAATGGGGGTGGTTCAGACTGGTGTGGTGGCTCACGCCTGTAATCCCAGCACTGTGGGAGGCTGAGGTGGGTGGGTCACCCGAGGTCAAGTTCAAAACCAGCCCGGCCAATGTGGCGAAACCCTGTCTCTACTAAAAATACAAAAATTATCTGGGCGTGGTGGTGTGTGCCTGTAATCCCAGCTACTAGCGGGACTGGGCTGGAGGATTGCTTGAACCTGGGAGGTAGGGGTTGCAGTGAGCTGAGATCGTGCCACTGCACTGAAGCCTGGACAACAGAGTGAGACTCCATCCCCCCCGCCAAAAAAAAAAAAAAAAAGAAAGAAAAAGAAAGAATGGGGGTAGTTTTGCTTAATCTTGTCATGGAGTGGCTGTGATTTAAGTAGGTGAAGCGTATTGTGGAGCATTACTTGCTTCTGTTCTCTCTGGACTTAAGCACTACATTAATACACTCTTCAGCTTATGGGATCCTCCAATCCTCCCTGGAAGGCAGAAAAACCAAAGAGCATATGTTCCATCTTGCACAGAAAAACTGAGACTCCAAACTATATAACAGCCCAAGTTCTCCCATCCGGTTAGAGCCAGAGTTCCCCACACTCCTTCCCAGGATACCTTTGAGAATGTCCTGCTGGAAGATTGCTTCTCTGTGTCATTCTCTACATTCTGGAGATGCAGACACTAACCCGGTCTTAACAACTCTCAAGGAGATCAAACTTGACTTCTGCCCTAAGTTCTATGACATAATTTTTAAAAGAAAAAAAAGTTCAAGGCATCCCAAGGTGTCGGTTTCCTCTTTGCTGTTCATAACCAAAATGTTTTAACAGCCCTGAGGAGCCGTCCACCCATGGGGCTCTGACTCTTTGAGGCCTATCTGCGGAGGGTGCACAGTTGACCTGGCCCTGCTGATGAGAAAAGCACAGATGTCTACCATCTGGTCAGGGGTCCTTGTGCTTGTGCCAATTTCCTGTCACTGACAGCCAACACTTGATTGATGGAATTTGGTACTCCACCATTTTTTTCCTTAGTACAATATAACCTCATGAATTCAGACGGCACTTAGCCAAACTGAGAGAATTTGAACTTGGGCAGGGTAAAGTTTACCATCAGTGAAATGAGGGTCTGTTAAATAAATTACCGATGTAAACAGGATTGTAAAAGGGACAATTTAATCTACTTACAAGAATGAATTGTTTTCAAGCACTTAAGTTGCATAAATTTACATACAGTGTGCTAATTACAAATGATTGATATCCAATCATTCAAACACATCTGGTAGGAGCCCTGTTCTCTAACAATTTGTTAGACACTAGATTGCATTACTTGAAATATTTCAAAATTGCATTAATATATATTTTATATATGTGTATTCACACACATTTATATAAAAGACAGTTCTTGCTTTTCATGGAGTCATGCCATTGGAAACCACACCACAAAGATTATCAAACACAGATCACTGAGAACCAAGTAATACTTTCAGATAGGAACAATGTTATAATTGGGACTGGTGTGCCTGACTCAGGAGTCACACCAAGTAAATCACAGAATCAGCCTTATGTTATAACAACCTAACTTACAACAACCATGACTAGAGAAGACAACGAATATTTATTGAGCAGTTGCTACATCTGAGTACTTTATGTACACTATCTCAGTCACCAGGACTTGCCCGTTAGGGAGTTACTGCTTCCATTTTATGGGACACCACATTGAAACTCCAAGACATTAAGTAATTTTCCATCAATCACATAGTTGTAATCAGTAGAGTGAGAAGTTAAATCTAGCTCTGATTCCAAATTCCATGTCTTCTTTTAGAACTATAGATCTACAAACCTTCCAAAACTGTTAGATTGTACATAACTATGGGAAGTTTTATAATTTACAAAATGGGAATTAATATGCTGCCATCGTCTATGACCTGGATGGAATGTTAGCCCTCAATGAAGATGTGATGTTAAAACAAATCCTCCTTTTATGCAAGTATGTTTTCCAAACTGAAACTATTCATTACAATATATTAATTTAAATACAGCTGCAATATCTTCAACATATATTAACTTCTATTTTTTTAATTGTTGACATACATGTCTTAGTTTTCCAATAGATATTAGGCTCATTAGAAGTAGAGACTAATATCACCAATCTTTATATATACCACCCTCATTTAATTTACTACCTAGAATAAAGTCTTGACCAACAGGTGCTAAAATGTGTTTGTTGCTTGAATTAGTAAATGAATAAAGTTTATCTTACCACAAATTATAATATGCTATAAATTTAAAATCAATACATGGTTAATAATAAATATTAGCATTTAATCTTAAAGATTAATGTAAATTTTAGAAATTTATTGCTAGTGGTAATAGGGAAACGAGGTATTAAGAAATGATTCAGATATCTAGAGAGTGTGAAAACCATCTTCTCTTGAAAAAATTTCCTATAGCTAGAAATTCAGTTATAATTAATCCCTTGACTTCAGATTTAACATTCAAAAATTTAAGAAAAACTTTATTAAAACTGTGTTAACACAGACATAATATAAAATTCACCACTTTAACTATTTTTAAGTACATGATTTAGTGGCATTAAGTACATTCTCATGATACAATCATCATCACCCCCATTCATCTCCAGAACTTTTTCATCATCTCAAATAGAATCTCTGTACCCATTAAGCAACAAGTCCTAGTGCCCTCTCCACCTGCTTCTGCTAACCTCTATTACACTTTGTGTCTCCATGAGTTTGCCTATTTTGGATACCTCATAAAAATGGAATCCTACAATATTTTTTAAACTGCATTGGCATCATCTAAATATTTTAAAGCATCATTATCAAATTCAAAATTGATACACTGGAGGACATAAATATCCCAACTCTAGTTCCTTTATTATTTATATTTGTTTTCTTCTCTTCTTGTATTTAATATAAAAGGCAGGCTTGCTGATCAAGAGTCAACAAAGGGAACCAGAAAGAAGTATATATTTACAAATAGAAACAGCAATGATTGTATATGTATGACAGCTGGTTTCATATTCACCTTTCTCTTCCGGTCCCTGCCTCTTGTCTTTTCCTTTTCTTATTCAGTCATCATTAAAAACCATCAAGGAAACAGGCAATCTTGGTAACATGGGGTATAGTCAATAGGCAGTGTTGAATAAGAAAAACAGCAAAAGTGGATGTCGATGTGCTATGAAGCATCAACATTTCTACTCATTCTGACTCTTCTTCCTTCATACTAGTTCACCTAAATCCAAACTAAAAGGTGTCGAGTGAACCATTAAAAAATCACTCCTTGAACTCTGAGCAGGTGACCAGCCACAGGAACTGAAAATGGGACTCAGCCATCAGGTCTAGTCATAAAGTGCCATATTGCTTCAACTCTTTGAAGTCACAGAGTCTCCATTTTAAGCAAAGCCTTTAAGTTATCGGTTCCCCTCCACTGAGGAAATGTTCTCTTTGTTAATGTCATCCCATTACTCCTCATCACCTCTCCTTGTACCAGGTTGAGTAATTCCTTTGCCTCCTTAGAAGTTAAACACTTCAAATATTTATAGGCTGTAACTTGAAAAGTTTTGGGCTAATGGATCATGTTTCTACCTGAGGGACTCCTTCATTTTCCAAAATTACTGTAGGCACATAATCTTTAATCCTCCATTTTTTCTGATTTCTCCAGGTTAAGCATCTGTGGGTGGCAGCAAATTTAAATGATATCTCCAAGCTGCCTTTTAAAGGTAAAGACTTTTCTTCCCTACCTTTAACATTTGAACTTTCAAGAGAACAAATTGGCTCTGTACTTTCTGGCATAGGAGGTCTGATTCAGCCAAACTAAACATTAAGACTGAAGAGATGCAGCTGTTTCTTGAACCGGAATACAGGTAACTTTTATTCCAAATATTGCTAGAGCTTTACATTATTCAGTGAATGAGCAGCTGTGAATCATCAAATGAGAGAATATCTATGAAAGGGGTTTATAAAATATAATATTTATAAAAATAAAACATATTAGTATTAACATGAATTGTGTCAGGTCGTTTGGGTGTTTGAAGTTTTATTTATTTTATACTAAAACCTAAAAAGTAATAGCACTAGGTATATGTAAAATTTACTGCACAGAATTTATCCTTTTATCTATAATATAAGGCCATCACAATGAACATGATTGCAATAAGAGTAGTTCACACTTATTGAAGGTTTACTTCATGGCAGTACAGAAGGCTAAGTATTGTACAAAGATTCTATCACTCCTTACAGTATCTCTCAGGACAAGACTTATTTCTCTAATGTACAAGGGAAAAATTGGGGGCTTGTAAACTTTGTTATCTGAAGCCACTTTGTTAATGTGGACTTGAACCCAAATCAGTTCAGTGACAATGTCTAGGTTCTTATAGCACTCTCCGCATTTATATTATGATGCTTTTCAGTTACTAAATGCACTTACAACTATTTCCTTAACTAAATGGGTACAGCTTCCAGGTTATGAATTCTTCAGAGAGTTTTGTCTTTCTCTTCTACTGTCAACTATGAGATGTCTCATCTTCCTCCTATCTCAGTGACAGTCCCCCCCTTCTCCTAATCTGGTGCTGTAGGTCTTCTAAGGACTTGGAAACCAGAAGAACATGTTAAAACCGTGCAGTAAATGAAAGTCAACACACAATGAGTGTGGGACTAAGAAGGCTGTCTGAGCAGGATGAGCTGTTGCATAAAGCTGTGGTTTTAAGCAGAAGTAGCTATCAAAATGCTGAAGGAGGTGTAGGAGCTGCATTAAGTAAAAAAGTACATGAGAGCCTTTCTGTGGGCTTCTCAGTTTAGGCATTTTATGACTCCATGAATGCAATTCTTGTAAGCCTATTGGAATGAACTATTTGTTCATTGGTTCATTAATTCCTTCATTTCACACACTTTACTAAAAACCTGCTCCAAGCCAGTAACTGTTCTGCCAATCAAACATATACTTGAGAGGAGAAAAAAATGGGACCCCACCCCCAAAAAGAGCATTCTCATGGGGAAGAAAAGGCTTAGACCACGACTGCACAAAAATCCAGAGTTGCTGAAGAAAAATGCAATCTCAGAACGTAATGAAGCGTGAAGGGTTATGGAAACCACTCTAAGATGACATTGGAAGTGAATCTTGAATGACAAGGAGGAGGAAAGATCTGAGGGAAGAGCTGTTCAGGCTCTTTCTTCAAATGAAAACAAAAAGTGAGATTTCCAAGGCAGAAACAAGCTGGGCTTCCAAACAGAAAGGTCAGCATGATTGGAGCTTGGAAATGGAGAGGAAGAAGACAGAGACCAGATCACCAGGTGCTGCTAGTCCAGTCTTCATGCAACAGGAAGACATTGGAGGTTTTTAAGCTGTGATGAGGCATGATATGATTCACATTTTTAAAAGACAAATTTGACTGCTGTAAGAATTAAATACATTAATTTTTTCTTACCATACAGCTTTCTAGGATGTATAAACACTTCCTAGGATGTATAAACAATTTTGTTAAACTTAGATCAGACTAATCATTTTATCGACTTTTAAATTAAAAAAAACAAAGAATGAGCACCTCAGGGAGTTTCTTTTTCTCTTCATTTCACGAAGTCCCTTTATGTAATCCTCCCTCCCTCTGGGACTGAAAATAGCCTCATCTCCAGTGGACCTAGACTCAGAGTAGAATGTTAGGATTTCAGCAATCTTATATTATTGGTCCCCAGGGATTCCACTGTGGAGAATGACTTCCGGGATTCACAAAGACTTTTCTGCCTCCCCCTAAGCTCTGGCCCAATCCTCCCTTACTTACTCTCTAATGCTAGAAATACTGCCTTTGGAATTTTGTTTCTTTAGCTCAAGGAGAAGATCCTTTGTTGAGATGCAAGTGTCTTCAAGGGGAACAGATTTCAGCTTAATATTACTGGTTATTATTACCTCAAATTGAGGTTTTATTGGGAATTGAGGGTTAGAAGAGAATGGGAAGAATACTGAGAAGGCTTGAATGCTACCATGACTGGGACAAGATCAGTTGTAGAGAACAGGGAGGATAAGAAATAAAAGCCTCTGAACTGAAAAGTCGCTCAGGGCTGTGGTTCCTTTTCTGCTTAATTCCAGCCTTTCCTTCTGGCTAAATGTTAGTTTTTCTTTCTATTCTTTACCCTGCTTGAGTGAATAAGAGCCTCTTTTGTTGTGAGAAAGAATTAAAAGAAAACTTGCTAAAGCTTATTCCTGAAATTAGTTTCAGGCAGAGGGACAGAGTGGAATCTCCAGAGTGCTGCCTAGAACATCTCCATTAGTAGTCAATGCTCAGTGCAGCAAAGAACTATGTATCTGTGGAGTGAAGAATAGTAGAAAAAACCAATTCCTTCTTGAGACACACAATTTGGCACAGCAGGAGGAGCACTGGAAGAGGAATGCTGAGACCTGTTTTGGAACGCCAGTTCTAGCATTTACTCTTGTGGGACCTTGCTAGAAAAGGAGAGTATTTCAAGGAATTCACAGTAAGGAGTCAATGGCTGGTGAACTAATCCTCAAGAAAATCCTCAGTTAACCAAATAAATCTCCAATAGACTACCTGGCAGTGGGGAGAAAAATCTCTCCCTTCTAACCACACAAAGCTAACTCTGCCTGCATAAATTAACCCTCAATTGCGTTCATGTTTGTGTGTGCATAGTTATCCTCATATATGTGTATGTTTATAATTAAACCTGCATGCATGTAGATATATAGATATCTGTTCATTTATATGTATGTGCATATCTACACACATAAGAAAACCTGCATGTATATATGCATATGCAAACACATATGTATGTGAGAATACAACTAAACATGCATATTATGCATGTGTATAAATGAGTTTGAACTTCTCTTTAGTAGGGAGACTCTGGCCATGATGGAGTAGCTGGTACTACATTCTCCTGTTCATCAGAAAACTATAAAACCTGTATAAATTATATCAAATCATTTGTTTGCAGATATCAGAGAACAAACAAATTAAACGGTGTATTCTTTAAGAGAAGCAGGCATAGGAGATGATAGCCAGATTCACTCAGACTTTCTCCCAATGACTCTTTTGGGATTTGATGCATGAAAGAGGAGTGCAATAAATGAATAAGTGATCTTAATGGCCAAAGGAAGCAAAATTAGAATTTGTGCCAGTTAAGGTAACTGGACTTTCGAAGGCATGTTGCCAGAAAAGGAGTATCTCAAAAGTCTGTATGGAAATATGCATCACACCCTAGACCAACTCCTTGCTTGTGCAAGTACAGCATGAGACTATAGGAAGTCTAGAGATAGCAGGTGCTGAGAGGTTGAGAGCTAACCAGTGATTCCAGAAGTCCCGCAGATGGCAGCCAGTATAGCAGTACCTTGAGCAACACACTCACCAGTTAGAGGTTCTGAAATGGCCATTCTATAAAAGGACTGTGCCTGAGAATATTAATTTTTTAAAAGAAACAGAAATATCTCTAACAAAACTTTTACTAGGCTTGAAAAGAATCAAAGGGGTTCACCAACAATTAACGACCTGCCAGAATAAAATTCAATTTGCCTTAGAAAATGATAACATAATCTAAAACCTCTGCACTGCATTATAGACAATGTCCACTATACCATCAAAATTTACTAGACATAAATTGAAACAGAAAAAGTGACTCACAATAAAGAGATAAGACAAGTTAGCAGAATAAAATGCAGAGATAAGCTAGGTGTTGGAATTAAGAAACAAGGACTTCCAAAATCTATGTTGAAGAAAATAGAGCGAAAAATGGGTGGGATAGATAAACACATAAAATATTTCAGTAACAGGTAAGAATCTATTAAGAAGTCAGTAAATGAACATTCTAGGAGTACTAATATAGTATCAGAAATTGCATGTGTTTAACAGCAGACTGGACACAACAGAGGACAGGATTCTTGAATCTCAAGAGAGGTTATGGGAAAATATCTGAACCAAAACATGGGAAGAACAAAAGAATGAAAAGAACAAAACAGAAGAGAATATGTGAGATGAATTAAGCCATCGAATATACATGTAATTGTATTACTAAGAGAATAGGAAAGAAATAGTATTTGAGGGGGAAAAGCTCAAGAACTTTCCAATACTGATGAAAGACACTAACCCACATATTTAAGAAGCTCAGTAAGTCATAAGTGGTAAAAACACAAAAGTGTTATATCCAGGCACTATAGAGTCAAACTTCTGGAAACACAACTGAAGATACAATTTCCATAGAGAGAAATACTGGCATGAGGGAGGAAGTAAGTTTGATTTCTTTAAATAGACTTTAGATACTGCTTTACTGAGAATCCTTGGCAAATCCTTTGACAATCTTTAAATGCTTGTTATGATAAAATGGGAGAGCATATTATACGCCCCTTTGGAAGTTACTCAATACCTGCCTTAATTTCACTTCTTCCATAGTAATCTTATCTCACCATTCCAGCTCCCCTGAGAGCTGCAACAGAGCCAAGTGTCTCTTTTTCTTATTCTCACAGTGTTTTATGTCTGTATAGATTATGCCTCTTCATCTCAATGCTCCCCTCCTTAAGGATACAGGCTCTCTCATGAACATTTCACATAGCTCCTTCAAAGCTCGGCACAATGTTAGAACAAATTACACTCCCTATGAAATTTTGTTGCATTGAATTAATTAAAGTGTATTAGTTCTCATAACACAAGACATCATAAAGTTTGCAGATTTTTTTACTCATATAATCTGTGCATTCTTTCAAATCAATATTTATTATGCCTCTTCTATGTGTGAAGCACTTGTATCTAAAAAACAATTAGCATTGTTCCATAAATTTTCAAAGTACCTAAAAGAGATCAGATAAATACCAAATTCAGTGTCCTGTTAAACATTATTATCCATTTGCAATATCTATTACCCTTTTAAAATTTCAGTCCCTAAGTCTTTTATAATCAATTGCGATTGCATAAATACACAATAAGTTTTTTATTAAATCTGAGTTTAAATATTTGTTGTACAGCCTTAATTTAAAATCTGACCCTCTTTTGAATGGAATGCCTTTATGAAATTTAATAAAACATGAAGGTCATAAAACATATTAAAATATTGTACTTTCCATTTTTAATTCTGAACAGGCGCAAGATTCAAAGGGAGCAGACTGCTTTCTTGTAGCAAGACAAGGCAAATTGGGAGAGAGGATGATTTTTCTTCTTCAAAGTTCTCACCCTCAGGAAGATTCCTATCGACTAGTTTGGGAAAGAGTGAGTACAGAAAGATAGGGGACATACCAGATGACCTCTCTGGGACCTTTAAGCCTGAAGATTTCATTACACATTCTCTTCTTGTGCAAATGTGCCCAGAGAAATTTTAATGAATAGTGAGATCCCAGCTGCTTGTTGTTAAAAGATCATCAACACCATATGAAAGGTTTGTCAGAAACAAATACTCCAAGTAGAGCAAAACAACCTCTTCAGAGCACAACTGTCCAATTTTTTAGACACTAGATTTTTGGGAAGGGTTTTAAGAAGAAAAAATGTTCTTAGTTGTAGCTTTTAAACTAGTGTCTATTCATTCCTTAATGTTCTCTCTAGCTGATTGTTTATGGTACTAGAGAACTTGACAGACAGTAAGTACTAATTGAAGAAACTGATATACAGTTCTCTTCTGCAACATTTTCTCATGAATATGATTCAACCTGAAGTGCTTCTACAACAATTTTGATCCCTTGAAAATAGCGTTATTTTTTTTTTTTTTCTCCAACATCTTGTAAAGAAGTTCACTGAAGAGCTTGGTTCTCAAACTTTGGTCTTAACCCAAATTAAAGTTGCTGATGCTCTACAAAATGGCTTGGAAGCATCCCCAGAAAAAGAAACACTTACCCTCCCTGTTCCCAGCCTCCAGGCCAACTGCAAAAGGGCAAGGAACATGGAGTCTTTACCAGAGGGAATCCCATTCTAGCATGTTCTCCACTAGCGCCACGCAAACTGTGGTGGGGGTGGAGAGGAGCACAACACTTTCTCTTATTAGACAACCACAAGCAGCCCACAGTTGGCTGTTAATACCATATTTTGCTTTTGGCCTCTCATCTTGGAGACAGAACAGAAAGGGAAAGAAAGACAGGGTATTATTGCATTCTTAAATTGTTAGTTTATAATATGACAGACATTGTTCTGTGAAATATAAAGACGAGAAAAACGCTGCTATCACTCACTTGAAGGAATGACTTACTATCTGGCAGAGAACTGTGCTGGATAGCTTCCACTCACTGCTCCTGACTCACTGTGCACCCTCTTCAGTGTCCCAGAAGGTTGACAGCACAGACTATATCAAAAGCCATTTTTTGCCCTCTGCTTCCTGACGGGTTCAGTTAATGAGGAACCTTGCAGAGACAGAGAGAGGAGACAGAGAATGGAAAGAAGTTGGAGAATATTTATTCCCCTGGCTCCCTCCCTGCCTGGTCACCTGAGATATGTGCATCCCTCAAGGGAAACATGGTCACAATCAGTGGTGCTCTGCACATTCTCCTGATGACTCCCTTCTCTTCTTCAGGCTTACTGGGGTAACACCAGGATATTGCACTATCTGCTGCAGTTCACTACACCCTGCACACACTTTGAAAATACTTTTGTTAGACTTATCCACTTTTATTTTGCCATCTGGGACTAATAACAAAGACTTTGACTTGCTTGCAGTGTGACCCTGGCCAAGTTATCTAACCTCTCGATGCCTCATCACCTTGACTTATAAAATGAAGCTAATGATGTATATCTTGTATATGAATTTTAAAGATTAGAAAAGTATACAAAGCATCTGACCCATAGTAACACCCTGTTGTCTTCTTCAGGCATTGGACTTCATCTCAACTATGTGGGCTTAGACAAAACAGGGAAAGATCAACATTAAGCTACAAAATATGGTGATTCTGTAGCTCATTCTCCTTCATGAGTGTCTGGTCTGAGATAGTCTCAGTTTGCACGTGACCCTTGTTCTGTGGAAATCTTCCCACATTGACCAGGATTTTGCTGTCTGAGGGTTTCTTTTTATATTTTTATTTTTACTTTTTTCATGTTTTCATTTTGGTTTTGTTTTGTGTTCTCAAGGCCCCTAAACAAAAGCCAATCATTTCATTGGTGCTCAGCCAGGAAAGAATTCTCTGGTGGAAAAACTGGCTGAGATAGACTTACTAAAAAGTTTTAAGTTGGTTCTCACTGTGGTATATCCTAAGATATTTCAAGCTAATGTTGACTTCAAATCATATTTTCTGGCTTTGGAAACTACTCCTCAGATGGGATGGCTCTCCGACGTAAGTGTTCAACCACAGGGGGCTGTCCCTCTGCCTTTACTTCTTTACAGGTTGGACTCTGTCACCAGAGTCCTGTCTCTTTGTCCTTGTAGATCCAATTCCTAGCTTAGGTCTTTGCACGAAGCAGATAGATACTCAATACATATGTACTCCACAGATAAGATATGAAGTAGTGGAGCCAGATCAAAAAATGCTTTACAAGATCATCACAATTCCTAGGGAATGATTCTTCTCTCTTTTCCCACCAGTGGAGAGCTGAAATGCATGGTGAGTCAAGGAAAGCCAGTAGTTTACTGGATGCTCACTTAAAATAAGAAAGCTTCAGTTCATTCAAACTTATGAATGTGAGTAAGGGGTGTAGGGAATTCACAGATGTGACGAGAGATTTTCTGTGGCTGCTCTACTACATGCACTAAGCAGATTTTATACATCAAAAACTAGTTGGCCTCTCTGAACCCTTGATTTATTATTTTAAAATGGAAGACACCATGCCACTTTCACTCCCTTTATTGTGGGTATTGTTGAAGTAGCCTGAAGCTAAGTATTGCATTTTGGCACAACTGAGGTGACAGGAAAACTAGTGATGCAGCTACGTGGGCTTAGGGTCCAGGCTCACTTTCCTCCATATCTTGAAGTGACCTTTCATTGATTGAGGTGTTTGCTTCTCCACTCTCCTTCTCCTGACCTAGTGATTAGCCGGCCTTGGCCTCCCAAAGTGCTGGGATTACAGGCGTGAGCCACCACGCCCGGCCCCGTTTTGATACTTTCTGGCCCCGTCTCCTAGGGTGGCAAGCAGCTCTAAAGAGCCTGCAGTTTGTAAACAATGCTAACAAGAAAATCCTGACAGAGAAGATTTTTTAATTCACTTTCTTGACTTATTTACAAAGATCTCCTCTTCCCTGCGTTTGTGATTGACTGATGGGCATACTGTGTTAGCCGAGTTGTTCTGATGATCTTTCAGTGTTAAGTGCCAATGGTGAAGGAGAATATTCTGCTCTGAAAAATGAGTAGTTGAGCCAATCAACTTGGATTCTGAGTGGCCTCAATACTTTGGGACAGAAGTTGATCCTTCAGCATTCTGTTAAATTGATGACACTTCCGTCTATGTAGAACACAAAGTCACTTTATCAGAAAAATTATCTCATTAGCTATTTAAATTAGTTAAGTTAAATTTCTGGCTAGGTGCCACTCATTCATTCATTCAGCAAAGATGAGTTGAATTCTGCTATGAGTCAGGCCTTATTATAGGAACTATAGCAGTGAATAGAACAAATAAGTTAGTAAAAGTCCCTGCCGTTATAGAGTTTATATTCTATGAGAAGCAGATGAGGAATGAACAACACAATTTAAAAATTATGTAATACATTAAAAGATTTTAAGTGCTAGAGTGAAGAAATAAAGTGGGAAGAGAATAGGAGTGGCTTGGGCAGAGACTTCTAGTTTTTAAAGGCAGTGCTGAAAAGTCACCAAGATGGGGTGTGCTTGGCATCTTATTAGCACAAGGATGCCAGTGTGGTGTAAGAAGTGAGCAGAAGAAAGTCTTGTTACAGGTGAGATCAGAGAGGTGATGGGGTCAATGGTGTAGGACTTGTGGGTCTTTCTAAATGAACTTTGGGTTTTAGTCTGAGTAAAATAAAGGCACTGTAGGGTTTTGTATAAACAAGTAGCGTAATTTGATTTATGTTTTAACAGAATCATGCTGTTGAGCTAGAATGAAGAGTCCAAGGTTAGAAGTAGGAGAAGTTAAGAGAGCCCTACCATAATCTGGGCATGAGATGAAGATATTTTAGTGGTTTAGCTAAGATGGTAGCAGTGCAGGTAGTCAGAAGTGGTCATCGAAGCCAAAATTTGCGGATGGATAGGATGTGGGATAAGAGAAAGTGAGGAGTCAAGGATGACAATGAGGTGTTTGGCTTGAATCAATACCAGAATGATGCTATCACTAATCAAGACAGAGAGAACTGCAGAGGAGTCAGTTTTGGGGGGAAGGTCGGAGCTCAGTTTTTGATATATCAGTACCTTCCTGGTGGATCCAGTGTGAGAAGGAGTCCTTGCAAGGGCCTCAGCCAAGGGTTCCAAACTATGAATGAGTAGTTACTCAGTGAGTCAGTCCATCCATCAGAAAATATTTGTTGAGCACTTACTGTATTCCAGGCAGTGCTCTAGGCTCTCAGGCTACAATAGTGACTAGGACAGACAAATCCTCTTTTGTTATGGGCTTACCTTTTTGTGAAGGGAACAGAGGTAAAAGGTGGATGGTAAAAGACAAGATGGATGGTAAAAAAAATAAGAACCTAGACCTTTATTCTCCTTATATTAGTCAGCTATCCTTTGGTTATGAGCACTGGAAGATGGATAGATGGATGGATGGATATATAGATGAGTAAATGGATAAGTGGTTAGAGATATGATAGTATGATAGATATGTATATATATATAAGATGATTTCAGAAAGTGCTAAGTCCTATGAAGAATATGAAACAGGATGAAAATAAATAAATGTTAAGAGAAAGGATCCATTGTGGAAGCTTCTTTAGGCAGGGTGGCCAAGAAAGAATTATCTTAGAAACTGAAATCTAAATGACAAGAAAGAGCCAGCCACAGTGAGATCTGGGAGAATATTCTAAGTATAAAGAGGCTAAATCAAAGTCCTGAGCTTATGGTGTCCGTGGTGTGTCCAGGGCACAAAAGGAAGGCCAGTGACCCTGGAGTGTGGTGAATATGGGATGGAGTGGTAGGAGGGTTGGAAGGAGATACAGCGAAACAGGGAGGCAAGCGTCAGACCAGGTAGGACCTTCAGGTTGCGGAAGAAGTTTAGATTTTATTACAAATTTAAAGATAAAGCATAGGAGGGATTTCAACAGGAGGGTTTCCTAAGCTGATTTGTATTTTTGAAGATCTCTCCCATAGCTTTATGAAGAATGGCCATATAATGAAGTAATAGAGAGAAGAGAGGAACTGCTGGGCTGCTGTTGAAGTGGGTTGTAGCATTGAGATAAGAGTGTTGGGATTTGGGAGCATATTCCAGAGCCACTCTAGCTAATACAGTAGCTACAAGAGTGCCATATGTGACTCTATTTACATTTAGGGATTAATTAAAAGTAAATTAAATGTTCAGTTTCTTAGTCACATTGCAAGCGCTTCACAGCCACATGTGACTTGTGACTTTCATGTTGGACAGACACAGAATATTTTTATCATCACAGGAAGTTCTATTGGGCAGTGCTACTGCAGTGGTAAAGCCACATTGTCTCCACACCAACTAGCTGGAACAGCTGTAAAGACAGTGCAAGATTTCATACCAGATAGATCATCGGGAAAGCAGAAATAGACCAAATGCTTCAGTTTTTAAATCTAAAACAGGTAAAAGCTGATGTTGGTTTGATGTCTTTCTTCTCCTGTTTCTGTAAGATTATTGGATTATCACAGACTGGTTCTTTCTGACCTCCACAGTTCATATTCCTTCTGTATCTAGCCTTTCATCTTGATAAATTCCTAATAAGAACCAAGACCTTTATTCTCCTTAGTCAGCTATCCTTTGGTTGTGAGCACTAGAAGTCTGTTAAAACTAGCTTAAATTTTAGAAGGAAGCTATACATGTAAAGATATAACTCATAGAACCCAATGGCTACATAAATGGGGCATCATAGGACCTGCAGAGTTGGGAGGTAGTAAGAATTTGTCTTCTCTGCTTCATTATTCTGTCACAGATGAGCTTCTCTACTCAGGCATTCATCATGTAATCAGAGCAGTACCCAAAAGTGGCCACATCCTTTGAGTCTATATAGGCTTCTAGTTAAAGCACGGACACTGATTAATTTAATCTACTTATTCTAGGAGTTCCTTTTTAATTCTGAGAAGAGACATGCATTTCCTCAGCTTCATCGGGTGTAGTTAGCCATGGCAGGGCTTGGGGAGCTTCTGGTACTTGGGGTTACATTTCAAAGAGGAGGTTCTCTAGAAGGTGGTGTGAATGAAGAAGAAACCGCAGGTAAAAAAATGACTGCCATTTTTGCCAGTGTCCTGTTCTTACTCCGTATTCATGTAACCTAGTGATTATACCAAAGCTACAACAGGCCAGACAGGCACCTATTAGTTATACATGTATTTAGCAATAAGCTTGGCATTCTAGAAGACATGAGTCTTATGCTCTAGGTGTTTACTAGACATTCCTTAAGCAGAATCTTTACCTTCAGAGGTAGGAACCAAAAGGAATAAATCAGGCAATCAGTCTTTAACTAGTGCTATTACCAGTAAAGGGAGAGGACTCAGAAAACTGGTCATTTCACAGAAGTTTTGAGGGAGACAGATGTTCTTCTATCCATGACTACTCAGGCCTTCTCTGGTTTCATCCCTAATTCCTTGCTCTGAATTCAGGTGACTTCCTGTCATCTGACAAGATCACCTATGTTAACTTTTTGGTGGATGCTCATAACTAGAAGCTTGAAGACAGAGACTGTGGTTTCTTCATCCTTTATCCAAAGCACAGTTTCTGGCATAGTAGAAGTCCTATAGATGTTAAATGCATGGGTGGATGGATGGATAATGATTAAAGCCTCAGTTGAAAAGTTTGGCATTCTTATGAATTCTGCTTAGTCCCCCTGGAGAGGCCAGATCCTCTTTTTCATCCACATCTTTATCCTTTTTTACCAGTCTTTTTCAAGAACAGGGTATTTGTATTGGTATTGAGGACTTTGACATTTGTGTTACATGGGAAAAGCAAATGACTAACAAGGGGATCATGTTCACATTAGCCTGAGGGGCTGACTAGTTTTCAGTATTCAAGTTAAAACAAAACACCTTTCTCTAAGGGTGTAAATGCAGCTTTAATTTCAAAAATGTGCTTTTTCTTAGAGGCAGAGGGAGTTAAATAGTTTATAACAAAAGGTGAGGATTCCTAGTATTGAGTTCTAATGGTAATGACCATTACACAGGTTTCTGATTTGTGCTGGATTGTTGCTGAGCATTAAGGATATCCTACCAAAGTCCAGGAAACTGCTAATTAATCCTGCAGGAGACTGCAAAGACACACTTGTCATTCATCCAGCAAGTGCTATTTAAAAGCCTGTTGTGAGCATCTGAGTGCATTTGGGCTAAGGAACTCATGGACTAGATGCAAGAGGAGCTACACAGCCTGACAGTGCACCATCAGCCCGCACCAGAATGCATGTCCCAGCAAACAACTCTCAATTGACCAGTTTGCAACAGAGCACCCTTTAGCCCCTTTGGCTCTTTAGCCCTGGTCATTTCCTTCTCACCCTGCCCTTTTGGAGGCATCAACATTGAGCTCAAAACATGTTCAGTGCATTCTGTGCGGTGCACCATTTGTACCTTCAACAGCTAAGCTGACATTTCTTAAAGTAATATAAGAATACAGCAAATAGTCAGGAAGCATGAACTTCAGGTCATTGAATCCAAAACGCTCACTCCAGCCTATTTTCTGCACAGCAGGCTTTGGCTCTAATGACTGTTTCTCATTGAACTCCTAGAAGACCAGCAGTCTCCCTTTCCTTCAGTATCTTGCCTGTTTCTCCTTGGGGGAAAATCAGCCTCTTGTGCTTTTTTCATTCTAATGCAATGAGCCTCTAAGAGTTAGCCTCCCAAGCTCTTTGGGATTAAATGAATCTGAAGATCTGAGGACACAATGCAGCCACCTTTATAGGGAAGAGATACAGAAATGTACTGTCAAGTTTCATGTGACCAGATTCAGTTTAGTGAGCATTTACAGAGCATCTGGGCAGGTGTTCCAGGTAGCGAGGGGGCAAAACCTTTTGAGAGCTTACTACAACCTGCACACCAGCACTGGAGCGTTACATGAGCCAGCTTAATTCATACTTCCCCACTCTGTGAGGACACACTACAGTCTGCATTTTAGACACAAGAAATGGAGAGGTGCAACAACTGGCCCAAGTCCCACAGGTAGAGAAGGCTTTAAAGCCAGGCTTTTGCATCTATATGAAAGCCTAAACTCACTCCACTTTTCTACTTTGTCTTCCTGAAGCTGAAAAAGCACAGGAGATAAGGGAGGAGACCACCCCTCATATTGTCTTATGCCCAATTTCTGCCTCCAAAGAAAAAAGAAGTAAAAACTAAAAGGCAGAACTAAAACCTACAGGCAGACAGCCCAGCTCTGCACCCTGGGCCTAGTAATGATAGACCCCTGACCTAAACATTTATGTTATCTATAGGTTACAGACATTGTATGGAAAAGCACTGTGAAAATCCCTGTCCTGTTCTGTTCCATTCTAATTACTGGTGCAGGTGCATGCAGCCCCCAGTCACATACCCCCTGCTTGCTCAATCGATCACGACCCTCTCACATGGACCCCCTTAGAGTTGTAAGTCCTTAAAAGGGACAGGAATCACTCACTCAGGGAGCTTGGTTTTTGGAGACGTGAGTCTACCGATGCTCCCAGCTGAATAAAGCCCTTTCCTTCTACAATTCAGTGTCTGTGGCTCATCCTGCTACAGTGAGATGTAAGTCCAGTCAACAAGTAATGGGTGTGCACATGTAGTTTAACAAAAAGAAAGGAGCAGAGCACCCCGGGAGTCTGAAGAGGAAGGAAGTTGAGATAGGAGAGGCCTGAGTTTGAGGCTCAGTCCTCCTAATCTCTTGCCTTCCTACAAGGCAGTGTGGAGGTAAACCTGAGTGCTCTGTGAGCTGTCCCCCACTTCATAAAGTCTCCACCCTATGAGGCCGAATTCTCCCTGCACTTAAGGCTCCACAGATTATCTGCTCATCTCTCCTCAAAAGCTTCACCAATTTTTGCATTTTTAACTTAACAAGCATTCATTAAACAATTACTACCTATATCAAATGCATGCTTCCTGCTTTAAAACACAACTGTTCAATGTCAAACATTTTATTTGCCTGTGTGAAATAAAATACTTCCAATTATTCATTAAGCAGTATTTTAATAACAAAACAGAGAAGTGGCTAAAATATAGAACCTCTGTACAAGTGGTTATTCTGCAGCTATTTTCAAACAAAATCTTCAAGACATATTGCTAAATGAAAAAAGCAAAAGCAAGATACAGAACATTTAATAAGCTAGTGTGTGTGTGTGTGTGTGTGTGTGTGTGTGTGTAAAACACAGGAGACCAATAACATTGATTGCCTCCAGGAAGGAAGTGGATAGCTGAGGAGTAAGAACAAGAAGAAGACTTTCACCATACGGAAGTGCTTTCCAAGCTACCTGTGTGGGAGAACAAGTATTTTCCCCCTCATTTGTTACAGACCAGTGCATGGTTCTATTATGTATGTTTCTATGCAGCTTGCTTTATGTACCACTTACCACATGACTTTGACAGTGTTCAAACCCATTTTTTCCCTTTCCCTGGGCCAACATTCACTTGTTTCATGCTTGGATGTAGAGAAAATGTCATATTGCTACAGAAGTTTCTAACTCTTTAATTTATACTCTGAATTTCTGTTGTGTACAACAAGTAATGAATGTGTACAATGTAGTTTAACAAAAAAGGAAGGACCTCACGTGAAAAAAAAAAAATAGTTCCCAGACAGGCACTGTCATACATCCTTTTGTACTTTTTTGACTTTGAATATATGATCTTTCTGGAGGAATTTGCTTTAAAAAAAAATTGCCAGGGACCTACCCTTAGCAGAAGTGAGGATAGACTTGAGGATCTTCAATTCCCTTGGATGCTCTCTTACAGCATCAGCTATCAGCAAAGGTGTGAGATTGTTCAAGTCTGTCTGTGGCTCTTTCACCACCTTCTGTAGTAAACGAGATGCTCTGTCCAGTCCTTTCACCTCCTCTCTGGAGGAATCTTCTTATGGTTCTTTCCTGTCCTCTCTGATCCTTAATGTGAAGGCCAACTCACTCTTATGTAGGTATCCAGTCCTAATACAAAAATAAACTATTTCCCTTCCATGTAAATAGAAGAATTGAAAATATAGTTTTCCAGACTAAAGGAAACAAAGCCTAAGGATTGGATATCAGACTTGAGTATTTTCAGTTGGCCACCACTTACAGCTGGTCAGCTCTCAAGAAGAGTACATGAAAAATCCTGGGAGTGGGGTCAGGAGACAGGGGTTCTGTAGAATGTTCATGGTAGGGGTGGCACGAAGTTCACAGGAAGGAGACACTAAAATTGGAGATTAAGGTAAATGAGGCTGGCCTTTGCAGGTTTGTGTAATTCAATCAAGTAGCGATTAGAACTAAACTGTGTTAAGTCATCTTAAAGATCCAAATAGTCACCAGGTCAAATGTACCCAGGCTGAACATTTTAACAGGTCTAAAGAGGGAGAACATGTCTATCAGAAGCATAACACTGTGGAGTTCCAGGGTCATCTAAACCATGACCCAGGGTGATGTGTCCAGACCTGAGGACAGAACCTACTGGGTCCTGGTGGCAGAGCTATTCCTACTGCAGAGATAGTAGTATCAACCTTGAACTACTGCTCACCAGCACAGAGCTCATTCACCCTGTTCTCACAACATATGGATTAAGCAATCTGTTAATACAGGTTGCACCACCATGTGTCTTTGCCTACAGGGAGAGAATGTGTTGGCTCTTCTGTTATATGTCTCATTATAAATTACTAAGCTGGTTCTGTAGTTTATATTCCAGGCTCTTGTAAACCTAGATCATGTGAATCTATTCTGGTGATACAGATCTACTTTTGGTCAAGAGGAAAACAAAAGTGAATGAGCATTATGAGGCCAAAGAGCGGACCATGGGCAGGGGTTATTCCAACATGGCAAAACTACGTGAGGCCTTGTGGCAGTCGGGTGGCTAAAGACTGGGAAGCTGGCCTCACAATGCCTTTGTCTCAAAGTCCTCATGTACTTTTGGTAAAAGCAGAAGCTCTGGACGTAATCTTTAGGCTTCTGTACTGGTTTTGATTTGGCATGGCTCAGCAATGAATAATTGCAGTGTGTCTGACGTGCAATTATACAGTTACAATAGTTGTATATTAATGACCAGGTTAAAAATGCCCCATGTCAAAATGGCCAAGACAAAAAGCCATATACTCTGTAAACTCTGTTTTAAATTTAAAAAATTGAGATAATCCATGTATATGTTTCAAATTTTATTTTTAACTTGTATTTTTAAAGTACTATGAGAAGTCTCCCACTCTTGCCTTATTTGCCAAGTTTCCAGAGTAATCCCTATGATTAATTTACTTTCCATTCTTGTAAATAGTTTGGCATATTCAATCCAATGAAATACATGTTTTTATATATTTCTTTTTTTACACAAAGTCCCATGCCCTGTACTGTCTTTTGCATATCTTGATGATCTTTTGTTAGTATATCTTGGGTGATTTTTCCATATCAATACAAAAAGAAAGTTTCTTTCGGGAAGTCATATCATTCTTGTAGTAAACGAGGTAAGAACATAGGATTTGGCATCAGACAAACACAGCTTCAACAGTTACTGTTTAAGTGCCTTAAGTGGGTTTTTTAACTCTAGTAAATTTTAAATTTCTAAATCTACAGAACGAGGGAGAAAAATACCCTGTTACAAGGTTTTTAATAGGTCTAACTATATAGGTGGAACCCTTTCCATGTTTTCATGCACATTATCATAGGAAAGAAGAGTAAGGAAGCAAGAAAATGGAAGAAGAGGGAGAAGGAAGAGAATTTCATAGTAGCCTGATTTTCGGGTTCCTGCAAATCAACCAACTGGGCACTGGATAGATCAGTTTCCTCCAGTGAACTTGAGTGTCCTCGTTTTTTTTTGTTGTTGTTGTTTGTTTGTTTGTTTTCTGAGATGGAGACCTACTCTGTCTCCCAGGCTGGAGTACAGTGACACAATCTCGGCTCACTGCAACCTCTGCCTTCTTGGTTCAAGCGATTCTCCTGCCTCAGCCTCCTGAGTAGCTGGGATTATAGGCACGCACCACCACGCCCGGCTAATTTTTTTGTGTTTTTAGTAGAGATGGGGTTTCACCATGTTGGTCAGGTTGTTCTCAAACTCCTGACCTGATGATCTGCCTGCCTCAGCCTCCCAAAGTGCTGGGATTACAGCCACCGCGCCCAGCCTTCAGTGTCCTCATTTCTTAGCAAGGAGAATTAGACTAGACAGTTTACAAAGTGTTGTTGGCACAATTGTTGCAATTTAATGCCCTCAAGGAATTCATTAAGCTTGTCACTTTAAAAATATTAGAATATTTAAAATCTTTATATATTTCTTTAATGTGCATTTATGTGCCTGCTATATAAATATTTAAGATATTTAACGTGCATTTATTATGTGCCTGCTATATAAAAAGGAGTTAAGAAAAAAAGATGAATGGAACATATCACTGCTCTTTGGAAAAATTTACAGGTTAGATATGGGCAGGGAAAATGCAAAGGAGGGGGCCAAGAAAAAGGGGAGAAAAGAAAACCTCTTAAAGGCTTCATTTGAACGAGGTGGACAGAATGTTCCATTGGGAACAATGAAGTAGACTGAGAAACCTGTCCCAGTGGGTTTTCTGGCAGCAGAGAGGGCCTGGTGAATGACTTTGTTTTTAACTTTTATCTCAGAAATATGATGGGGGGAAGGGAATACCCTCATGGATCTAAGGCACTATAAACAGCAACACAGATACTGAGAAAAACTGACTCAGTTCATCTTTGAACTCACAATTTAATCCCAATTGATTTACATGTATTAAGCACTTGCACATACCAGTTTTGTAAACTTGAGTGAGTCGCCTTCTCAATACTTCAATTTCCTTACCTGTAAAATATGAATAGTAATAGAAGTCTACCTCCTGGGACTGTTGATAAGATTAATTAATATGTGGAAAGCACTTGGAATAGTATTTGGCCCCTAATTAATTCTGCATAAATACTTGCTATCCTTGTCATTGTTATTTGGAGCCGGGAACAGAGCTAAGTGCTAGAGGAGATATGAAGATCCATTAGATCGCGTCCTTGCTCTCAAATAGAAGGATCCACATGATGGCTGAAGCTGCTGCTTTCTAGGCTTACCTTAGTTACATAAGGTTGGGTTCACTACTGTCTCTAAGATAAAGTCTTCTTAATTGGGCAGCCTGGGTGAATTGTCTCTGTAGCGTGGACTTTAGCCTAACTTAAATCTTTAACATTGCTCATCAATCAGCTATTGTCCACGAGGTAGGGAAAGCTAGTTAGTACTTTCTAAAGAGACTGGAGAACTAGAAGACAAAATGACTAGAGATTCCTGGATTCAATGCCAAAATGCTATGATTGCATTTTCACTGGGGAGCCCATGAGGATAAAATACTCAGTGCATTCCTTTCAATATCGTATAAGCCGTACCAAGATGGCACTAACCCACAACTACAGTTTTAGGTCATTTATAAGTATTACTCCAGAAAATTGAATAGTATGGTGGTGGCATTGTTCTGCAGGGAACCCTTCATGGAGCTTTCCTTGTGGTTGAAATAACTTTTTGAACAACTCCAAGACAAATGGCCAATATCTCAATATACGGAGATGGGTTTTTTCTATACTCCTACATTTTTTTTTAAAGGGAATTAACAAGAAAAAAGGATAATTATGTATGTTATCCCTCCTCTGGCCTCCTCCAATCTCTGTCCCTCTGCCTTCCCCAAACCATCAGAAACACAAAAATGATCAGGAATCAATTGCTGCAAAATCAGCTGAAAGTTGGGTATTTGCAGTTGGGTATATGGGACCAATTGCTGTGCTAAATGTTCTTTTAAGTAGCCAGTTCTGCAAAGGATATAGATTGTTTACGTATGATTAATTAAGAAATAATTATCTTTGACTGGAGGAATATGAGACAATAAATGGACCATAAAATCTAAATAAACACTCAGGCTGCTGCCTTTACTTTCAATTGGTGCCAAGGAGATTTATGATTTGTATAAAACGACATGATAAACTCCCCCCGCCAATCCACCCACCATTTCCAAAATCCAAAGGCATTGTGAAATCACACTTGACACAATTCTTGCTTTATTCCGTAGTCACTGCCTGCTGGTGCATCACATCAAAAGAGCATAGTAATGCACAATTGCTACGATGCTCTCATTTTCCATTTGTTGAATAACTGTGTCTTAGAGGTCATTATCAGTGTCTTCCTCCACCACATTTCTGTTCGCTTATTGGTCTATAGAAATGGTCTAGTAACGTGTTCTCAGGATCTAGTGCTCCCCATGTGAGTCCACCTTGCATACTGCTGATAGTTATATCCACCTTGAACATGGTACTCTCATGTGCAAAAGCAAGCCAAAAACCTCTCCGAAAGTTCAATGACTGTTTTTTTCTTTCCCTTTTTTTTAAATCTAGGGAATAAAATCCAGACTGTTTAGTCTTGCCTTCAAGTCTCTTTCATGAATTCATGCATTTAACAATCATTGAATCCTCACATGTGACAAGCATGTAGTAGGAATGTAAATACAAGCAATATGTGTTCCTTGACTCTTGGACCTTATACTTCTAATAGAAGGAAGAAGAAAGGTAAATAAACATAAGTGAACCAAAGTTGAGTTCAACAAGAGAAAAATGTACAGGGCATGGTGCATGCATACACACAAAAACAGCGTGTCATTGCATTTTTCTTGGAAAAACCTAGAAAGCTTTCTACTAGGAGGTTGATAGTTTCAATGAGGAAGCTGAGCTGATTAATTTTGAATGACAGAGGTTCTCCAGAACACAAGTTAGAAAAGGGAATCCCAAGTGGAGGTTGCAGTGAGAAATACGGAAGTGAGTATAGGAGTGGCTAGGAGCTTGATGTGGGGAGCAGATAGGAGTAAAACAAGAAAATAAGCTGGAGGCAAAAGCAAGTCAAACAAAAATGAGGTTTAAAGAGGTAAGAATGATCTCAGTGTGGCATAGGAGATTGTTTTAAGCCAGGTAGTAACATGGACAGGTTTTAAGCTAAGTAGTAATATCCTTGAATTTTTGTTTTATAAAAATTACTCTGATTCCAGGTGTTGAGGAGAGATTAACAGAACAAGAAGGGCTGTAGGGAGACCGTTTAGAGACAACATCGCAGGAGTCCATAGGAAGGATGCTAAGATCTCAAACCACATATTGCAACAGTGCTTCGGAAAGAGCATTGACTTAAGAACTAGATGAACCTGGGATGCTATTTAGAAACTATTTGATCCATGCTAAATCACTTAACCTAACTATGCCTACATTTTATCAGCTGTAAAATAGAACTAATATTGCTTACCTCCCCAGATTGTTGTGAAGATAAACTAAAATAATCTTCAAAGAGGGCAGCTGGGTGTGGTGGCTCATGACTGTAATCCCGCACTTTGGGAGGCTGAGGCGGGCAGATCACCTGAGGTCAGGAGTTTGAAACCAGCCTGGCTAACATGGTGAAACTCCGTTTCTACTAAAAATACAAAAAATTAGCCGGGCTTGGTGGCGGGCACCTGTAATCCCAGCTACTCAGGAAGCTGAGGCAGGAGAATCACTTGAACCTGGGAGGTGGAGGTTATAGTGAGCTGAGATGGCACCATTGCACTCCAGCTTGGGCACCAAGAGCAAAACTCCATCTCAAAGGAAAAAAACAAAGGGTATAAAGGCCGGGCACGGTGGCTCATGCGGTAATCCCAGCACTTTGGGAGGCTGAGGGTGGGGCAGATTACAAGGTCAGGAGATCAAGATCATCCTGGCCAACATGGTGAAACCCTGTCTCTACTAAAATATAAAAAATTAGCTGGGCGTGGTGGCATGCAGCTGTAGCCCCAGCTACTTGGGAGGCTGAGGCAGGGGAATCACTCGAACCCGGGAGGCAGTGGTTGCAGTGAGCCGAGATTGTACCACTGCACTCCAGCCTGGTGACAGCGAGACTCCGTCTCAAACAAAACACAAAGGGCCTAGCACTATCGCACAATATCTCGTCTATATAGGGACTCCACAAATAGTAGCTCCTATAAAGACACAGCAGTGGGGATGGAGGATGTAAAGATGTAAAAGATGCCAAAGAAATAGAATATACTGGGTAGGACTTGGTCCCTGTCATAGACCATTTTCCTACTGTTATAAAGAACTGCCCGAGACTAGGTAATTTATAAAGGAAAGAAGGTTAATTGACTTACAGTTCAGCATGGTTGTGGAGGCCTCAGGAAACTTAGTCATGGTGGAAGGCAAAGGGGAAGCAAGGTACGTTCTTCACAAGGTAGCAGGAAGAAGTGCCAAGCAAAGAAGGAAAAGCCCCTTTATAAAAGCATCAGATCTCGTGAGAACTCTCTCACTATCATGAGAACAGCATGAGGGAATGGCCCCCATGATTCAATTACCTCCACCTGGTCTCTGCCTTGACACGTGGGGATTATGGTGATTACATTCCGGTTAGAAACCTAGGAAGTCATTGGTGATATGTGCTCCAGCTGTTTCCTTGGATTTCTAGAGGCCAAAGTCTTGTTATGGGGACAGAGAAATGAGCAGATGAGGGAATGGCAAAGATGAGTGAAAAATGTTATCTGAAACAGGATATAGAAAAAGGGAAAGGCATATGTAAGAGGGGATAAGGACTGACAGAGTGTTTTAAGAGCTGGAGAGAAACCAGTAGATGTTTACAGTCTTGGAGTAAGGAGCCCTAGGGAAACAGTTTATAAATATATGCAAAAGAGAAAATAACAGATGAGGGCAGGAGAAGAAGAATCTAGACTACAGGTGAAGGGATTAGAAGGAGCAGGTGATGAAAGAGGTCTTTTGTGTTGATAAAATAGCCCTATAAGCATACCAGCTGTGACGGGCAGAGTGCGTTCCCCAAGGGTGT
Source organism: Colobus angolensis palliatus (assembly GCF_000951035.1). Taxonomy (NCBI): domain Eukaryota; kingdom Metazoa; phylum Chordata; class Mammalia; order Primates; family Cercopithecidae; genus Colobus; species Colobus angolensis. The sequence continues at coordinate 1,763,771 of NW_012116254.1, read as the reverse complement.
CCACACTTGAATCCCTGGAATCCTGTGCATATGTCATGTTACATGGCAAAAGGAACTCTGCAGGTGCATGTAAGGTTTTGAGCCTTTGAATAGGAGACGCGCCTGGATTCTCCCAGTGAGTGCAATCTAATCACATGAGTCCTTAAAGCAGTGAACTTTCTCTGGCTGAAGTCAGACAGGTACAATAGAGAAAAGGTGTTTCCGAAATTTGAAGTGTGAGAGGAACTTCACTCACGGTTGCTGGAAGAGGCCGCATTGAAAGCATAAGAAATGCAGGCAGGTTGTAAGAGAAAAGATTGGCCCCTGGATGACAGCCACCAAGGAAACAGGGATCTCAGTTCCCAGATTGCAAGGATCTGAATTTGGCCAATGATCTGAATGAACTTGGATTCAGATTTATTCCCAGGGCCTTAGAAAGAAACACAGCCTTGCTGACACTTTAATTTCAGCCTTGAGAGACTAAACAGAGGATCCAGCTGAGCCACATTGTACCCAGACTTTCCCCACACAGGACTGATTGCTAAGTTGTTTGTGGTAATTTGTTATGGCAGCAATAGAAAACTAATACAACAGCTGGCAGTCTGTGGGGCAGTGAATGCCAGAGGACAACCAGACCCTTATACCTTTTTTTTTTTTTTTTGAGACAAAGTTTTGCTCTTGTCACCCAGGCTAGAGTGCAGTGGTGTGATCTTGGCTCACTGCAACTTCCACCTCCCAGGTTCAAGCAATTCTCCTGAGGCAGGAGAATCCCCCTCAAGTAGCTGGGATTATAGGCGCCTGCCACCATGCCCAGCTAATTTTTTGTATGTTCAGTAGAGACAGGGTTTCACCATGTTGGCCAGGCTGGTCTCGAACTCCTGACCTCAGGTGATCTGCCCACCTCAGCCTCCCAAAGTGCTAGGATTACATGCGTGAACCACCATACCTGGTCCCTTGTACCTATTTTTCAGTTTCTCGTCCAGTAAAGCTTTTGACCTGCCCTGGTGGTCTGGGTTCTTGCTGCAGACTTCTGGTACAAAATTCAGGCAATGATTGTCCCAAAGGAATGTTACTGCTGGAACAGGCGAGAGCTAAATGTAATCTTTTTTTAAATCCCACCTTGGGAGGCCGAGACGGGCGGATCACGAGGTCAGGAGATGGAGACCATCCTGGCTAACACGGTGAAACCCCGTCTTTACTAAAAAAAATACAAAAAACTAGCCGGGTGAGATGGCGGGTGCCTGTAGTCCCAGCTACTCGGGAGGCTGAGGCAGGAGAATGGCGTAAACCCGGGAGGCGGAGCTTGCAGTGAGCTGAGATCCGGCCACTGCGCTCCAGCCTGGGCCACACAGCGAGACTCCGTCTCAAAAAAAAAAAAAAAACTTTTATTTTAGATTCAGGGTACATGTGCATGTTTGTTATATAGGTAAACTTGTGTCATGAGGGTTTGCTGTACAGATTATTTTATTATCTAGGTACTAAGCCTACTACCCAATAGTTATTTTTTCTAATCGTCTCCCTCCTCCAACCCTCTACCCTCAAGTAAGCCTTAGTGTCTGTTGTTTCCCTCTTTGTGCCCATGTGTTCTTATTATTTAGCTCCTACTTGTAAGTGAGAATATGCAGTATTTGGTTTTCTGTCACTGCATTAGTTTGCTGAGGATAATGGCCTACAGCTTCATCCATGTTCCTGCAAAAGACATGATCTCGTTCTTTTTCTATGGCTGCATAGTATTCCATGGTGTATATGTGCCACATTTTCTTTATTCAATCTGTCATGGATGGACATCAGGTTGATTCCATGCTTTGCTATTGTGAATAGTGCTGAACTGAACCTTTTTCTTCAATTTTACCTCTAGCTGCACCCTGTAACCACATACCTCTCTAAATTAGTCTCCCAGATATTCTTCACTTGTGGTTCTTATTATTTCCTGAAATCCATATTAACCTCTTGCTCCTACAGTTTTTCAAGAGTTCATCTGGGAGAGGAAACCAAAGACTGCCCAATTTCTCCATCTGGGCAGAATTGAACCACTGAATTCACTTGATGTGCCAGGCTCTCACAATCTCATTTAACCAATTACCAGCCCCACACGATAGGTGATGTACTACTGTTTAACAAAGAAGTAAACCAGATTACAGTATGTAATAATTGTTGTAGGGTACACAGCTAGTAGGTGACAAGCCAGTTGATCCTGAGTGTTGCTAAACATGAAAACTGTTCTTGTAATCATGGTAGCATGCTACCACAAGAAGATCTGCATTTCCAGGTCCAGCACTTACTGAAGAAAGAAAGGTGTTGACCCTGGTAAAGGTATTTCGGGGGTTGGAGGCCCTGGAAGGCTGCGAAGGTATTCATACTCTGTTGATAGCTTCCTATTTTGCCAACTCATGAGGTTGGCTCATTGAGGGAGGAGAAAACACCAACAGTTATGATACAAAACCCAGCAGGTGACTGACCTTTTTCTACATCTTTCTCAAGCCTGGAGTAAAGGCTATTTCACTGTTCCCTGCAACAGTAGTCCAGGATACTTATGGATAAAAGTTAGAGGCTGCTTTCCACCTGGGATAGAGCTCTGGGTTTCAGCCTGTCACCCAGCCTTTGTCAGTTGCAGGATTATAGCTGGCTTGCTTATGCTATTGTGCCTTAGTTTGCTTATCAGGAACTTGAGGACAGTAATGGCAGTTTTTCAGCAGCAGAAGTCTGAAAAAGGTGATCCCTCAGGATCCCTCTACCCTTAATACGTGGAGCCCTATAATTAACAATTTAGCCTTGTGAAGGCTCTGCTACAGACAACTAGATTGGGAATGATGCCACAGGAGAAAGTCATCCCAACTAAAAAGTAAACTAATCCTTTGCATTTAAGCAAATCTGAGTTCTTAAACCTTTCCCTATACTTACTTCAGTTTGACAAGCAACAATGAACTTCCAAGTTACCTCTCTGTGAATAATGTTCTATCACATATCTGCATCATCATTGCATGTCACAGAGGAACTCCATAAAACTAACATATGACCCAGGTGTCAAAACACCGTTTCAGGAAATAACTCAGAAATGAATTTTGATCACCAGGACACAGTCCATCCATTCAGCACAGGGAGTCTCAGTGCTTCCTGTGGCTCACTCGCCTCTTAAAATAGCATCCTAACAGCAAATGTGGAGGAAGCAATTAATTGTGTAAAATAACACAAAGATTTTACCCTGAATTGCGGTATCACGTTTACTCAAATCCTCTTGGGACTTTTATATGGACTTTCTTTCTCCATATTGAGGAAGTCTAAGCCAGCCAAGAAAATGACCACTGGACAAACTCTTCTTGGCCTACAGAAGTGGAGGAGGGAGGCCCTGATGAAACCTTAAACATAGCCTCTCTTTCTTTTTTCTCCATGAGATTCTAAGTCCTAGAGAATGCTTTTCTTCTCTCTTTTGGCCCCTCTCTTTCTTTCCTTTTCACTTTTTTCCTCTTTAGGTTTAGGATTTTTATTCTACCACAGCTACCCTTTTTGTTTTGTTGACTGAGATCAAATCCTTTCCCAAGAGCAAGTTTGGATAGGAGAGACATGGAAGAGAATAGAAAGACATCGGTTATGCTTAGGAGAATGCCATAGAAAAAATAAAATGAGAGATGCATATAAAATAGTAATTATGGTAATGAGGTTAATAGTTGATACAGTGTTAGACTGGGAAGATGTTGGTTCTTTCTGATATTTAGAAGACTGCTACTACTAATGCTACTCCTATGGCTACTCCCAATACAAATATCGCTACTAATAAAAACCCATCAAAAGTACTGTAACTTTCCATTTTTCACAGTGTCCTTCCATTATTAGTTTCATCTGACTCTCATGCTTGCATGAAGTAAGAGAGAAGCTCTGGTTATATTATCCCTTGCCTGGCTGATACTGGAGGCAGTTGGGCTTAGAGATGGCAATGATGTCACTCCAGTGCACAGTGGAAGACTAAAGACTAAACCCAAGTCCTTTGATTCAATGTTTGGCTCATTGCTTTGCATGTCACTCTAAGGCTTCATTAATAATATCAGACTTTCAGGAAAGCAAATTTTGAGGAAGTATAAGGGGAAAAACAACGTTTAGAGGCAGAAGAGAGCAAAGGCATAAAAGGAAGTTTCTTGGGGGTCCAATTTTGTCTTCTTGGCCATTTTGACTCTTGGTTAACTTATAATCATATTGCAGTTGAGCTTCCCTGACCAGAGGCTGCTTCTGCCAGTGGGTGTTTATATGACTGGGTGTCAGGGAGAGCACAGGGTAAACTTTGCAACTGATTTCTCCTGGCTCAGCATACCTCCTGTGTGCTGTCAGCAAAAAAGGAACAGACAGAGGTGATGTTTTTATTGAAAATCAATTCACCCAATGAGCACAAAATCCCAACTACATGGCACCCAAATGGGCCAATTCCCTGCGATTTTCCGCAGAATTACCCTCCGTTTGTCTTCACGGTCAACTAAGCTTATCTCTTGGAGAAAACAGAGTCCAGGGTGGCTGGGTTATACTCCCATGCCAACTCTAAAATTTCCTGTTGTCCTGACAGCTTGCGAAACAAGGAAAATGCTGCCCATGCTGGAGTCGCCAAGCAAAGCATCTGACATCAAAGCACCTGAAATCCCATGCCAAGCAAAGGAAAGGAGGAACATGCAGGCCTGGATCAGGCCAGCCACCAATTTCCCAGGTGTAACTTAAAAATTTGAGGGAGGCAAATAAAACAAACCCAACCCAACAAAATTCAGTCTTTCCTTGGAAAGAAATTGAACAATTTGAGGATAGTGCTTGGTGGTGCCCTAATTAATAGTTACAAACCTAGTTGTCCTACTGTTGGCTTGTAAGTGTAAGTGACATGTCTGAATAGTGCTTTTATGTTTCCAAAGGACTTGTACCTGCAGGATCTCACTTGGGTCCCATGATAAACACAGGAGCAAGTTATAGGGCATTTCATCCCTATCTTCTTGGTGGGCAAACTAAAACACAAAAAGTGTAGATGGTTGTCCAAGGCCACACATATATTGGTTACGGAGCCAGGCTCTGAACCAGAACTCCTGACAACTGTCCAGTGGCTTTTCTCTCCTGCCTATGCCTGGCTATTTCATCATTTAGGAACTAGTTTTTGCTTTGTTTTGTTTTTTGTTTTTTTTTTTTCTGTTTCTGTAGAGAGTAGACTTCAGTGGCATCTCTAAGGGTACAGAACAGGACATTAGCATAAAGCCAGAATTCTTGATTTTCAGGCATTCATTGCTAGACTACAATACAGAGTACTGTTTTAAGAATACATTCTGACAAAAATAGGGCCAGGTTCTATGAATGTAAGTCCTACAGATCTGGAGGCAACTCACCCGTCTGTTTGCCCCAGGGCCTGTGTCTACTTGTCTCCATTCCTATTCCCAGGGCTGAATATTCTTCTATTTTTCAGACTTAAGCATCCTCCTAAATTTCTGAATCTTGAATTTGTACTCTCCATAGCACTGAATTCCCTTTTGTCAACCCAGAACCCATTACCCAATTTTACTTTTTCAGCCTCCCTGTATCTACCTTTTAACTTTAATAGTCACTCCTATGAGTTTAGACTTCTTAACTTTGTTTGAGTTCCTTCCCTGGATGAGTATTTTTGGCTCTGCACTAGACCCACCACACAGTTTCTTTTCCTCTATTCTCCCTAGTTCTTCCCTGCCATTTTTAACTGGCTAGACCCATGGACTCTTAATTCATTCTGCAAATTCTCACGGGACACCTACTAGGCAATGCTGCAGAAGCCAGTGCTGTCTCAGCAATGTTTGAAGGGACTAGTGTCTTTATTCTTGGTCTGGTGGAGAGAGAAGCCACTGAGGCATTTTATCTTAACATCTTGTCCTTATTTCAGCAGTTCCAAGGCAGAATAAATGGAGCTGGATAGCATTCCCCATTTGGAAGGCTGTTGGTATGACTGCTTAATAGATTTGGGAGGAGGCTCTATTGCAATTCTTCATTTCCTTTGTCTATTGTTGCAGGTTTTCATTAACCTTTCAGGTTGTCTTCATTTTGTGGTTTGCATTTTAAGCATTTTCTGATTTTGAAACTGCCTAGCGAATAATTTATTTTGATCTAACTGCTTCCGTCAATTACTATTATATTTAGTTCTTTCGTAAAATTGCAAACTGCACACTCCCTGCATATCTCAGGCCATCATCCCACCTATTGGTGGCCCCTGAAGTTCAGGGTTTCATTTAGGAACTGAGCTTTGTGCGCTTGAGGAAATGATCTCCTAATGTTAGATTCCTGCTTCTCAGTGGGGCTGTTCTCTTTCTTCCTGTAGTCCTAATAGAAAGGAAGAAAGAAACAAAGAAATATGGAGAAAGGAAGAAAGGAAGGAAGAAGGGAAGGAAGGGAAAAAATAAGGGAGGAAAGAAAGGAGGAACAAAAGAAGGTAGGAAGGGAGGGAGAGGATGAAGAGAGGAAAGGAGAAAGGGAGAAAAAAATAAAATAGATGAAGAGATGAATAGCTGGGTACATTGAATATTTGGCATGTGATTGGTTAGAAGCGCGTATTTGTCTTTTGCTGATTGCTCGTAAGTTGGAAACAGGGTCAAAAATTAGGGAAATGTCCATTATTACTAGAGTCCTGGCCATTTTGGACTAATTGTTACAGAAATTATTGTTTAGCATCCCAAGTTGTCACTAGAGAAAGTGATCTGGCTTCCTGTAAGTCTTAGACTAGGTGTGTTTTTTCTGGGTTGTCAACAAGGGGTTGGTTTCTGGGGGCAGGTTACTGTTGGTCATGGGTTAAAGTTTTCCCTTTTGTTTTTTGAGACGGCATCTCGTTCTGTTGCCCAGGCTGGAGTGCAGCGGCGCAATCTCAGCTCACTGCAATCTCTGCCTCCTGGGTTCAAGCAATTTTCCCTGCCTCAGCCTTCTGAGTAGGTGGGGTTACAGGTGCTCACCACCATGCACAACTATATTTTTGGATTTTTAATAGAGGCGGGATTTCACCATGTTGGCCAGGCTGGTCTCAAACTTCTGACCTCAGGTGATCCACCCCCCTCGGCCTCCCAAAGTGCTCGGATTACAGGTGTGAGCCACTGCACCTGGCCAGGTTTTCTCTTTTTATATGTAGTCTGACAATTGTCCATTTGTATATTCAGTCTTTCACAGGGGAGTGGCCAAAATGTGGCTGAAGCATAGAATGAATGTGGAAAGGGAAGGATTGGAGGCTAAGAAGGTGTCTAGAAGAACAGCCTTGAGAGTTTGGACTTAATCCTCCAGGCCAGTCATTACCAAATATTTGTGTCTGCACACAACGTCTGTAAAACAATTTTGAGTAGGCATCTCAAATATATTGGTCTTTAGGTATTTCTAAATTTTATACATGTTCCACTGTATTCATATTTTTAAGAAAATATAAACAAGGATTCTATACATTGTTATTAATTTTAGTGACATTTTGCAAATAATTGGATTATTACATGACTCTAAGTTTTGCTAAAGATTCATAGTTCGACATGGTGTTGTCAAAGCTTTTTTCACTTAATGTTTTGAATAGTTAATAGTCATATTGTTCCAAAGTCACTGTGATTTCAGAAGGTATGAAATGAGAAGTCTCTCTCACACCAGCCCCATCCATTCACCCTCTTTGCCCACACAGTGAACAACTTTTATTAGCTTTTAATATTTATTTATACAAATAAACCCTTTCTACTATTTATTATGCAAATAGAGCAAATGCATATATATAAATATATACGTATTATTATTTATCTCTTTTTCTTTTATGAAATGGTGACTCCTAAGGTTTTAAATGTCCTGCTAATTATCATATAATTATTAGATTATGTTTCAAGGCAGCTCATATGCTCAGGATGTGATCTTAAGAAGTAGTCTAGTGTTAATTGTGGTAGATGTAAACACGGGTCTGGAGCAGACTTCTTAAGGACTTAAAACATGTTTTAGCCTCCTTATCAGATGTCTTTAGGTTCTTGTTACTTAGGCTATTGTTATTGTTTAGGTTATTGTTATTACTTTGTACTGGAGCTGATGAAGGTCATACAGTGGGATAAGACCTGGGGAAACCACGATTCTATTTTATCTTGTTGTTTACTCATACGTTTCCTCATAACTGCACAATGAGGCAAACGACGATTCTATTTTATCTTATTGTTTACTCACACATTTCCTCATCTCTTCAACTAGCAGGAGTTTTTGAAGTAGCAAATTGTTTAAGCCAGTTATTCATGTGTGGAGGCTAGTTTAGATAGTTTAAATAGTATAACGTCAAATCCACTTAACTGCACTATGTCTCAGGGTCCTAATGCCAATAGATGCCTGAAGGGGGCCATCATCTGGTGTGTGCTACCTCCTTTCCTTGTAAAGACTTCACCTGCCCTGATCTATATGTTAGCTCTATCGGTAAAGATTAATTTTTCTTACTTTTTAGGAAAACATATTTGGAGAAGTTCTAGTATTTCTTTCCCCGAGTCCTGGGGCATGTATACTCCCTCTTGAGCCACTGAAAGTTACTCAGAAAGTGGCAGGCTCTTGAGGAGCTCCAGTGTTACAAAGATTTGCTGCTCGGGCAGGCATGAGTTTTTGTAGGGGACAAGAGGACTGGTGAGAGGTTGTTAGAACACACTGGGCAAGATGTGGCCAGGCAGTGGTGGTGCAGGGGAGGATAGAGAGCCAGGTGAAGTTTTAGGAGAGTGAACCTTCAGGAATTACCAAGCTTGGATTTGGGCAATAAGGAGAATTCCTGTCAGGAATGTTTGCATTTTAAGAGAGGTTGCCTGGGAGAATTGTGTACTACCTTCATGGCAAGAGAAGATGTATTTTAGGCAGAGTAGGATTACATCATCCTGTTTGCAGTCACCTGTGCCTGTGTGCAGGAACTCTGCTCTTCCCCTTGCAGGAGCTTCCTAGATGTCTTGGGGGCTTAGGGTTCTTTGTCTTTCAGGAACTCTCCTTGGAGGACTGTCCTGGAAGTCCAGTTCTCAGGATAGCCATTACCTGAAACTCACTGGGGGAGGGCAGGCCATTTTCACCAAGGGAGAGCCACTGAGTAAAAAGAAAGGGTTCCTGGGGAATTGGAGGATTATTTCACTACTCATTCCCAACTGCCAGGACCATTCTCTACCAGGTAGAGAGAGGAAGAATCAACGTACAAAGCAAGAAACCAAGATATGAGTCGATCGTTTCCTTCTTCCCATTTAATCATATACCTGTGAAATTGTAGTGTTCTAAACGAGAAATGATAGAAGTGATAAAAAATGGCTATAGTGATGCAGCATCGCCTTCCCACCCAGGGCCCTATGTAATGGACCATTTGTGAGCGCAAGAATTGGTTTTGTTCACTGCGGTGTTCTCAGTACCTAAAGCACTGCCTGACATTCAGAGGGCCATCAATAGACATTGTCATAGAAGTAAATCAACGGCTGAATGACTGAAATGTGTGTAGATGTTCATCTCTCTCCTTTGGCATTTCCCAAGACAATGTCTTCACTGTGTCCCATGATGGTATTTTGCACTGTTTGACAATTATATTAAGAGCAAGTTCTCCTCGTCCTGTAATAAAATAGTTTTTGTTTACTTGCCAGTGAAAAATTTTAATCCTAATCCTGCTCTGTGGTCTTAAGTTTTTACTGGAGGCACTTGGGACAAGGCCACCTCCTATTCCACATGACAAACCTTTGCATCCTTGAAGATAGTTATTTTCCCACTGAGATGTTTGTACAGTCCAGTGCCAGCTGGGTTATTCAGCCATTCCTCTGAGATATGATGTGGTTTCCAGATTCTTCACTTTGTCGTCTGTCCCTTCGATTGGTATATCTAGTAATATTTGCAGGGCTAGTGGCCATAGTCACAGTAGGTGTATCTGTAGCCACATACTTAGTACCCCAGGCTTCCTAGTAATGTTTTCTGCTTGGATAGTGGTGAATAAAGTACTTTCACAGACAGTGTCTGACTTAACTCTCAAGGTAACGCTGGGAGGTAGATACTATGGTCTCTCATTTTACAGAAGAAGGAACTGAACATAATGCTTTCCCAAGGTCTCACACCAGAGAACCTGCTGTTCAGCACCTTCCTGGCACACCATTTGCGTGTGTGTGTGTGTGTGGTTTTAAATGCGTTGCCAAACCAGAACTCAGTACCTTCCTGGCATAATGTTTTTTTTGTGTGTGTTTTAAAAATGGGTCACCAAACATCAAATACTCGATGTGTGGCCAGAAACACCACAAATATTGATGAGAAAAGAAGCAGAAAAGGGGGCAGTGCCAAGATACCATTGCTGTGGCTGTGGGAGTGTGTGAAGGGGTCTGGGCTAGGTGTCTGGCTTATGAGTGTCCCCGCTTCTCTCTTTCCTCTTCACTTCCTCTTCCTCCACGCCGGGCCCCAGACTTTTCTTCCTCTGGGTAGTTACAGGAGAGCCTTCAAAGTGGGCTGGCTGGGGAATTCCTCAGGTCTGACCTGACCCCTCCCTGGGCCCTGGTTTCATCCCAGTTCCATTCTGCAAGCAGCCACTCTGTGTTAACCCCTGGACCACACATCTCTGGGTCTCCTCCTGGAAAATTCAAGCCACGAATTTATAATACATATTTCAGTTCACTCAAACATAGCACTGTGCAGTGTTGGGCAACTTGTATTTTCTTGCAAAATTCTGAAAGGCAAGAGCTTTAGAAGCATAAAGCACATCTGACCTCACTGGCTGGCCCATCCTACCTGCACTGGGAGAAGTCAACCCCCAGTGGCGCCGGATGTTCAGAACACAATGTTCTCTTGTGATGGGGGTTTCAAAGCATCCCTTTCCTGGAATGGGGGCAGGTGACCTGAACGGGGTGGCTGGAAAAGGCCCTCAGGATTTATGAGCCTGCCGAGACTCAGCGCGCTTGCTTGTGTAACAAGAGGAAGACAGAACGTTCTGTCACCATGTCAGTTTCTTATGCACCAGGCCTTCTGGAAATGTTTTCTCAGCCTTCGAGTCGAAGGCAGATGGAGTTAAGTTGCTTTGGTTCACTTGCGCCACCTTCTCCCCTTCTCAAATGCAATTCAAATCCAGTGAACCCAGAAGGGGCATGACGGAAAAAGGGCACAAAACTAATGGACACTTACCAAGGCACAGCCCACATAAAGGTCTTTCTGATCACTCCTCCTTTACCCCAGGCTGCTCCTCCACTAGCCCAGCTGCTCCATCAGTCCATCAATGAATCAATCAACAAATGTATGTTGATCGTGTACTAATGGGCATGGTGGCCCTAGGTAGGAGGGACAGACAAAAGTGCTCAGGAGAGGCTCTTTCCTGGAGGCGCTCCCCTCAGACTTCAGCAGACACTCAACACAGCTGACAGCAATGAGAAACAGTTCATTATTAATCAGGGCTAGATGATCTGACCTCACAGCCTAAATGCTCCAGCAGGGCAGAAGGGCAACTGCCTCCATCTGGCAGAACACAGGTTAGGGTGGGATTCTGGAGGCCAGAAGACTTTCATGGGACTGGAAGCCTGGACACAATTGAAACATTAAGGGGTTAGTGAGACCAGTCTAAATAAATGCCAGCTTATGCAAGGAACGAGAAGCCCGCATGATTGAGGAATGCCGAAGAATGGTGTCCTGGCTTGGAAGAAAAGTGACTGGGTTGTTTCCTCTCAGGAGCTGAGTAAAATGCTGTAAGGCAAATTTCATAATGAGCTGAATTACATTAATACAATCTGTGTTTCAACTTTCTGGCGACCAATGATTTGTGGTAGTCTACAGGTCAGCACGCTTTTTGTGCAAAGGGCCAAAGAGTAAATGTTTCAGGCTTTCTCGGCTATATAATCTCTTGTGCAACTATTCAGGTCTGTCATGTCACAAATGCAGCTGCAGATAATATGTAAATGAATAAGTAAGCCCGTGTTCAAATAAACCTTTATTGATGGACACTGAAATTTGAATTTCATATAACTTTCATGTGACATAAAAATATTATTCTTCTTTTGATTTTTTTCCCCTCAACCATTTGAAAATATAAAAACCATTGGCTTCTGCACCACACAAAATAGAGAGCAGGCTGGATTTGGTCCTGGGGTCAATGTTTATCAGCCTCTGGTCTGGTAGGAACAGTGTCACATTCATGTTGGAAAAAGGAAGAAGGACAGGAAGAGGGGAAAAAATATCATTTATTAAGTGCTGTCATCTTCTATCTGAGTTTAAACTCATTTGCTCTTTGTTTGCTTCACATATTTAAGTGATTCTTGAAAATAACGATTCTTAAACACATGTTTAAAAGGTGTACTTTTTTTGGTTTTTACATTAAGCCATGCTGATGGTCATTCACAGCCACACTGTTTTGTGAAGTTTTTATCTCAACTGTCTTAGACATCATTGGCTATATTTTGCTTGAGGGCTAGCACCTGTTTTATCACCAGTGTATTTATATTGGTTTGCTAAGACTTTTTTTTTTTTTTGGAATATACCTACAGTAATTTACTGTTGTGTAGAATCAGCAAATTTCAGAGCATTGTATGTGCAAGGTACTAGGTATAAAAGGGAGCACATAATCAAAATATAAGACTTGGTCCATAAACCATAAACTAAACTCTCTGGAATTTTGAATACTAGTTTATTGTTTTTAAAATGTATCATAAATGCTAAGCAATTTCAGCCCAATTTTCTTTCTTTTTAACATTGTGATCCCCTACTATTTATTCACTTACATTCCCCATTGACCCCTCTCCTTCTTCGTTCTGTGGCACTTTACCTCACTAGCCAATTGCATCTCCTCTCTGTTCCATAATTCTGTGTGGATAACTCCTCTCTGTTCCATAATTCTGTGAGGATAACTCCTTTTTTTTTTTTTTTTGAGACAAGGTCTTTGTCACCCAGGCTGGAGTAGTGTAGTGAGTGGTTCCATCTTGGCTCACTGCAACCTCCTCCTCCTCCTGGGTTCAAGCAATTCTCATGCCTCAGTCTCCCAAGTAGCTGAGATTACAGGTACCCACCACCACACCGGGCTAATTTTTGTATTTTTAGTAGAGACGAGGTTTCACTATGTTGGCCAGGCTGGTCTCGAACTCCTGGCCTCAAGTGATCTGCCAGCCTCAGCCTCCCAAATTGCTGGGATTACAGGCATGAGCCACCATGCGTGCTCCTGTGCATAAATCTCAACCTCATATTTGCTTGTATTTTCATTCCCCGCCCCAACCACTTCCCTGCATTTTTGGCACATGCCAGGGAATGCCTCACCTTTGCAAAGGTTCTTAAGCTCAGTGAGATAGAACAGTCACATCACATGTCAAGCAAAGCAAACATTTTACTCACAGATAAGAACAAATAGAAGCTTAGGATCCCTGGGGAGCCAAACTCAAGTCTCTGGCAAGTTGCCCCAGGCGAATGGAGTTCCATCTGCACGTGCTCTATTTCGCTGCAGCTGAGGGCCCCGGAAAGCACTCTGATCTTGGGTTTTATACCCCAGGTGTCTCTTGGTTTGCTGAGCCCAAATGTTGCAGAGCATCCTGTTTCACGAGGGATGAGGGCATAGACTGGGTTGCCCTGGACACTTCCTCTTTATTTTAGGATGTTGCATTGTTAGAACGTTCCACAGTTATTCTGATAAATAAGAGCTGGAGGAAGGAGAGCTGGATTGGCCACGGCCATCTGCAGACCTGTCTGCCTACATTCTTTACTTTTTCAGGCAGTCCATATCTACTCTTTAAGGTCAAACTCAATTCCTATCTACATCTAGATATATTATTTTTCTCTCCTTAACTGCAAATGTGGGCAGTTTGGCCCATTTATTTTGTGTGACATATTCACAATTAAACTTGGAATAATCCTTAACTTGTGATCAGAGATGGGCTGTAGGCCCTCTTAACATCTACCAGCATGTAGCACATGGTCAAGACTTGAGAATATGCTCAATCGTCAAATCTTCATGTCATTTAAAATGACATAAGAGAAGTTAGGAACCATAGAGAGGATGGAAAGAGAAGGTTCAAATAAAAGTGGGTGAGGGAAACAGAACCAAGAAATCCTAGAAAGCAAACCAACATCTTTCACACCACAGGGAAATGACAGAAGATGGAGTGCTGCAAAATTAGAAAAACTATCTTGGACATTGTCTCTTACTAAAAGTTTAGGAAAACTAATTTCAAATAAAAATTAGAAAGAGAAAAGTATCAACTTCTAAATCCTATAAAAGTTATTAAAAGGAAAAGAGGAAAAGAGACAGAATTAAAAACGTATCAGTAACTTATACCCACGAAACAAATCAAAACTCTAATTCACTGCTTCAAAGTGAACCAAAAGATATAAGTACGTAATAAAAGACATGAAATAATAGCATAATTTATAATTAGGAAAACTCAGAAATGAAGTGAGAGAAGACAGGAGAAATTGAAAATACAGTTGGCTCTTGAATAACATAGGGGTGTGGGTGCCGAGAGCTTCACAGTCAAAAATCGGTGTATAACTTTTGACTCCCCCCAGAAGTTAACTGCTAATAGCCTACTGTTGACTGGAAGCCTTACCAATAATATAAACAATTAACACATATTTTGTATGTTATATGTATTATATACTGTATTCTTATGATAAAGTTAGAGAAAAAAATGTTACTAAGAAAATTGTAGGGAAGAAAAAATCTATTTACTATTCCCTGAGTGGAAGTGAATCATCATAAAGTTCTTTGTCTTCATCATCTTCACGCTGAGGATCCTGAGGAGTAGAGCTGTGAGAGATAACTTTTTACTGCGATGTGCAATTTACTGGAGAGATGAACTGTTCATACGGTGATGATTAGTGTCACATGATATTTTAAGTGGATACTTGCAACACTCAAGCTCACTACAATAGCAATAGGAGGTGGCTATGAAATTATTATAGTAGGCTATCCTGTGCTATAGTCAATTTTATGCAGTTATGATTTGATGCTGCACTTTACGTTTGTTTACATTTCCCTCGACTGTGAATAGTGTCATGTATGGTCTATAAGTGTGCATAAGATTTGATGAGCTTTAACTTCTTATAATGGGTTTCTGTATATTTTATGATAGCAAATGATAAAATAGACTAGTATCTACATATATTTTATGCATTCATAATATATATTTTCGTATTTTTTGATATCTGTAGGCTACTTGGTTCACCTGTCAGTTTTTGCAAATTGTTGCAAATCTCCAAAAAAGTTTCCAATATACTTATTGAAAAACATCTGCATATAAGTAAACTGGCACAGTTCAAGTTCATGTTGTTTAAGAGTCAACTGTATATAAAAATATAATGTCAAAGATGAAGATGAAACCAGTAGGAACACAAGAGTGAATAAACTCAATAGAAAATACCTGAAGAGAAATAGAAGGTTAAGTGGAGGAGGAGATTTAAAATAAAAAAGAAATGCAGGGAGAAGGGTGAAAAGAACTTAAGAAATAGTGACTAAAATTGAAGCTACACAAAGAAGATTCCCGAAGGTAACAGAAATCCCTGAAGAAGAAAACCAACACAAGAAAAGGGAATAAATACTAAAAATTATGATTCAGGAAAATGTTCCTTAACAAATATTGAATAAGTTATCTAAAGAGACAATTAACCAAACCAAAATATATTCCAGTAAAAGTATTGGATTTTAAGAAAAAAGTAAATATTCTTTGTGTATCTAAACAGAAAGAACAAGTGACATAAGGGAAAGAAAATTAGATTATAATTAGGTTTTTCAAAAGCAGCATTTCATGCCAAATGAGAATGGAGAAACCTATTTAAAATACTTAAGGAAAGAAGTTGTGAGCCAAGGATTTTATATTCAGCCAATGGACTTTCAAGTATAAAGGGTACAACTCTTATTAACATGCAGGAACTCAGGAAGCTTTATTCCCATGAGCCTTTTCTTAGGGATTTGCTTGAGCATGAGTTTCAGGCAACCAACATGACTTGAGGCATTGACATAAGTCTGGTTGTGAGCACTAAATAGTTACTTTTAGAACTAAGATTAAATGTGTGTTGAAGGGGACCAGATAGATATGCTCATTATGTTCTGAAAATATAGATACAGAACAACTATAAAAATGGGAGAAGGAGGAAAACATATGCTATTTTTCTATGTTTTTAGTAATCATATTGATAATTGTATTATGGCTGTTTCACTTTTTTATGGTTGTTTTTAAATTGTGTTTGTTTATAACTTGTGTATATGATGTGGAATAAATAAACCAAAATAGTGTGTTTTTCTTTTCGTTCTTTTAGAAGATATAGATGTAAGTTTTAGTAAAAGCTTTTACAATTCAAATACAAACATTTAAAATAAATTTGAATTAGAAATATCAGTATGAATATACACATACACACATTCATACTGATACTTACAATTCAAATTTATTTCAGATTATATTTCTATCTATCTATCTATCTATCTATCTATCTATCTATCTATCTATCCCTTTTAGGGTCCAAATTGTGGTCTTGAAATACCATTTCCCAGTTAAAAAATGAAAGAAGTATTCCCGAAGAGATGGCTCATTTCGGGTCTAACAGAAAAATTATAAGATGAGCTTAGAGCATCTTGTAATATCATATGTCCAAGAAGCCACCAAAGCTTGCTAGATTATAGAAAACAGCTGGGGTTATGGAAAAACGACTCAGGAACCAACTTGAAGAGACTCCAATGTGCCACACATGGACCAATTTAAGCTTCAATAATGACAGTAATTACAATGATTGAAACCCTGCAAATATGACTAAGTCCATGAGTTCAAGATGAGATTAAAATGAAAAGTCTAGTTGGTCATCTTTAGAGGACCATAGGGAATACATGATCTTGAAAATTAAAGAAAGAATCAAATATTTATCCTGCTCTTCCTGTGAGTTGTACCAAGAGGTAACCAAAGAGTTGACAAGGGGAAGCATCTCTTTGTAAAAAACATGCCAATTAATGAAAAAGTAATAATGTTAAAACATCACCACTTTGCAATCTCTCATAAATTAATAAACCTAGGCGTTAAAATATCAATGGCTGTGAACATCACAGAGAAGGAACCAGACTCTGTGCTTCTTGATGTAAGAACACAATGCCACCTATAATCGTGCTAAAGGGATCAAACCTGCGTTTGATTCTATCTCTAGATCCAGGCAATTTTCAAGGAATTCTGAGGACAGAGGAGGGAGCATATTGAACTGTGTCTTGAGTATGCATTCAGCAGCAGCTACACTGGGGGCAACCCTACAAGTCAAATAGTCTAGGTTCTTCAACAGGTACATGCCAGGAAAAGTAAGGAATGTGGGGGAGACATAGATTCAGAGACTTAAAAGACATAACACATGTTAAAAGTGAGCAAGACTAACCCTTGATGTCCAGGAATTCCCTTGGATGATAAGACCGTAATCATAAAAAACACATGAAAGCAAGTAACGAGAGTGCCTACCTTTGAAGGGAGGGCTGGGCTGGGATAGGATGAGGTACATGGAGGGGTTTCTGGGGTAGTTTGATACGTTCTATTTCTTGACTTGAGCGGTGCTTATTAAAGGTTTACCTTATGATAATTCATAAAACCACATTTTGCATGGTCTGTACATTGATATTTTATTTTACAATGTAAGGATTTTAAAATAAAATATGTCCCCAAAGATGCAGAGAGTTCAGAGAGCCCTTGAGGGCTTCGTGATGATTTCTAAACACGCACATTTCCCCAGTCACCATGGACAGGACCTTATAGCTTCCTAAGCCAAAGGCTTTGGCTCTGGCATAATGAGAACTTTTCCCCAGCTGTGTGGCATCCCTACTCTACCCTAGCCTGGATCTAGATGTGTGTTTGCCTGGATGTGTGTGGGAAGGTGAGAGAGATGGTGGTGGTGAAAAAGGGTACAACGGAAAGTATGGGCATAAATTGCTGAACTGAGGAATAAGTATATTTTAGAAGTTTGAGTCAAGGTGACAGTAAATTATTAGGCCTGAAAATACAGGCTCTATTATGATTGTCACAGATATTTCAGGGATATAAATAACAAATCTGTCTTGGGGTACAGTGATGACATTCACAAGGCATTGGCAGTTCCCTTGCAGTCTTGGGGACTGCCAAGAAACCTCTAAGGTTCTCCTTGGTGACCACATGCCCGTATCACTTCTTTTGGTGCCATTTGCTTTCTGCTGCACTTCTTCACTTTCCTTCACCCTCTCCAAGGTAAAGAGCTCCTTTCTGATCTAACTCATTATTGTTTTCCTTCCCTAACCTCTCAGGACATGGGCATGCTGGACAAGATGGGATTTGGGGAATACTGAGGAATCTGGTAAGTAGGGAAAGAATAAGAATCAGATGGGGAGTGTAGGCCTCAGACTCCAGGCTGGGAGCCACTGATGATTGATAAGCCATGTGAGTAGTGCAGGTTCACTTTATCTCCTGTGCTTCAATTTTTTCCATTGTAAACCGAGGGACTTCAGCTATAAGCTCTCTAATGTTCCTTCTAAAATCACAGTCTGTTATTAATTGAAAGGCACTTTGGCATCAAGAAAAGGAAGCGCATGACCAAATGTGATGTTACCAAGATACTTTGCATTGTAGAAAAGTATTTGACTACGAATGTACTGAGTCCTAATCCCAGCTATGCCCTTTATAGGTGTGTATTTCAAAAACAATTCACTTTATTGTGATAACCCTGTTCTCTCTCACACACTAAAATGTGAGTAACATCAATGTTTCAGGGGGTACTTTTTGACTTAAAATGTAACTGGAAAGACAAATTACAGACTGAAAAAAAATTTGCAAGTCACATGTACAACAAAAGCTTTGTATTAACATTACAGACTGAAAAAAACATTTGCAAGTCACATATACAACAAAAGCTTTGTATTAACATTACAGACTGAAAAAAACATTTGCAAGTCACATATACAACAAAAGCTTTATATTTAGCATATATAAAAAATTATCAAAAGCAGTATTCCAAAATCAAACAATCCTATTAGAAAATGAGTGAAATATATGCCAAAACATTTTACTGTAGAGGTTGTACAAATGGTAAAAAACAAAACAAATAAACAAAAAAACTGCATGAGAACTTGCTCAGCATCAATGGCCATTATAGAAATGCAAATGTAAACTATGTGAGTTATTACTCCTACTATGGTCCAAATGGTTGTGCTTCCCCTGCAAATTTATATGTTAAAATCATAACTCCCAAGATGATGGCATTAGGAGGTGGGGCCTTTTGGAAGAGATTAGGTCATAAGGGTGGAGCCCTTGTGAATAGAATGAGTGTCCTTATAAAGGAGGCCCATTTCCCCCTTCCACCACATGAGGATGCAGCATGAAGGCACCATCTATGAACCGGAAAGTGGGGCCCTCACCACACAATGAATCAGCTAGTGTCTTGAACTTGGACTTACCAGGCCCAAGAACTGTGAGAAGTGAATGTGTTATTTATAAATCATCCAGTTTGTGCTATTTTGTAATAGTCACCTGAATGGACTAAGGCAGCTACATATCTATCAGAATGATTAAAATAAAAATAGTATTAATATCAAATACTGATGAGGATGCAGAGAAGTTGAATCATTCATACATTGCTGGTGGGAATGTAAGATGGTATAACTACTCTGGAGAATAGTTTGGCAGTTTCCTCCAAAACTAAAAATGAACTCAACATATAGCCCAGAAATTGCAGTTTGGGGAAATTTTCCAGGGAAATATAATTTTAATTTCCCATAAGTCCTTGTACATGAATGTTCATTGGAGCTTTATTTCAAATAGCTCCAAAATCAATGCTACCCAAATGTCCTTGAATGAATGAAGAGTCAAACAAACCCTGGTACATCCATGGTATGGAATACTACTCAGTAATAAAAAGAAACCAACTATGGGTACCCACAACAACATGGGTGAACCTCAGTAAATTATGCTAAGTAAGAAAAGGGTAGATATGTATCAACTGTTCTGATACTGCCATACTGGAATTAAACACTTAAGTAAGTAAATGGCAGATGGTAAGATTTCAGTTTTTCATTATCAGGTGGGAGATTATAGCTAAGGAAAGGGAGGAGGTTAGAATGATCCATGGGGTAATAGATTAGAGTTAGAGGTAGCAGTTCAGACTCATGCTTATAACATAGATGGAAATGAATACATACAGAAATATTCATAGATTTGTGGTGAACATACATGAGTTAGTATACACACATGTATTTCCTTGCTGTATCAACTGAGAGGGCCTAGAAGCAACAATACCCCAGTAGCAACAAGCATACCTGGCTCTCAGGACTTGGTTTCTAACACCCTTCTCCCGTAAAAGGAACCAGAGCTCTTAGAGAAATGACTAATTCTAGGACTGTCCCAGCATACATACAAAACGATGCTCCTTTGGTATGAGAGAGTAAAACAAAGCAAATAAAACTAAAAACCCCACCACAGTGATGGGAGTATGTCAAAGGGACACAGGAATCCACAGAAAGAGCTGTCAATGGCCATAGCTCTACTAAGTTGAGCAACAAAATAAAGTGGTGTTGGAATATAACCTAAAATATGAAACAGGTGTCCATGAGTCTATACCAATATAAATAAATCATCAAGTAAATGAATAAATAAAGGATAAAAGACAAGCCTCCTAAAGGACAAATACTCTATGATTCTACTTATCTGAGGTATCCAGAGTAGTCAAACTCATGGAGATTGAAGGAGGAAAGTGTGCTTTCTAGGGGCTGGGGAGATGGGGAAATGGGAAGTTGTTTCATGCGTATAGAGTTTCAGTTTTGCAAGATGAAAAAGTTCTGGAGATTGGTTACACAATCTCCAGTGAATGTAATTAACACTGCTGAACTATACACTTAAAATGGCTAAGATGATAAATTTTGTGTTATGTGTATTTTGCCATAACTTAATATTTCTCAAAATGTTTTCAAAACTGCATAATTGGAAAAACTGGTGAAATACAGTCTGCAGTGAGGCTAATAGTATTGTACTGCAGTTAATTTCTTAGTTTTGATCATTGTACTATGGTTATATAAAATGTTAACATCAGAGGAAGCTGGGTGAGGCATTAAATAGAATTCTGTACTGTTTTTGCATCTTCTCTGTAAGTCTAAAATTATTTCAAAATCA
The DNA here is from genome assembly GCF_000951035.1 of Colobus angolensis palliatus. NCBI lineage: Eukaryota > Metazoa > Chordata > Mammalia > Primates > Cercopithecidae > Colobus > Colobus angolensis. The sequence continues at coordinate 1,742,766 of NW_012116254.1, read as the reverse complement.
AAAGTGTTAAAAACCCAAATCTCCTGTGCATAAGAATTCCAAATAATTTATGTATAAATGCAGACCTTGAGGAGGTGGTGCATAACTCCACATTTCTTAAGTGTGGGCTCCATAAAGTGACTTCCTTCCAAAGAATACAGTTTGGAAATGGAGAGGGCCGGGTGCAGTGGCACATACCTGTAGTCTCAGTGATTTCGGAGGCCGAAGTGGGAGGATTTCTCGAGGTCAGAAATTCAAGACCAGCCTGGGCAACATAGCCAGCTCCTGTTTCTACAAAAACTAAAAAAATTGAGCCAGGTGTGTTGGTACATACCTGTAATCCCAGCTACTTGGGAGACTGAGGCAGAAGCATCACTTGAGCACAGGAGTTTGAGGCTGCAGTGAGCTATGATTGTACCTCTGCCCTCTACCCTGGGCAACAGAGTAACGCCCCAACTCTTAAAAAAAAGCAAAAAGAGGAAAGAAGAGTAATTTTACAGTGGATAAACTGAGCAGATACTACCTCAGCCAGGGATCAAGGTGAGCATCAACAATGATGCATCATGTTAATAGTAGGTACCCCTGACAGGAAGTGAGGACAATCACACTTTACCTTTGTGGTCTTCCTCCCCAAAGCATGTGATCCCATTCTAATTGTGAGAAAATCATCAGGCAAACCCAATGGAGGGATATTTAACAAAATATCTGACCAGTGTTCCTCAAAACTGTCAAGGACATCACAAATAAGGAAAGTCTGAAAAACTGATATAGCCGAGAGAAGTCTAAGGAGGCATGAAGATTAAATGTAATATGGTATCCTGGGTGGAAATCTGGAACAAAAAGAGGCATTAGCTAAAAACTAAGGGCATCTGAATATAGTGTGGATGTTATTAATAATGATGTATTGATATTGTTTCATTAATTGTAACAAATATACCATACTATTGTACGAAGTTTAATACTAAGGGAAAGTAGGTACAGGGTCCATGGGAACTCTGTACTATCTTCATAACTTTTTCTAAATGTAAAACTTTTCTAAAAATAGACTTTATTTTTAAAAGAATACATATTGCATGATTCCATTACGCAATATGTATGATCTTGAAATAACAAAATTGTAGAGATAGAGCAGGCATTCGTGGTTGCTAGGGGTTAAGGATGGTGAGGGGAACTCAAAGGAGAATTGCCACAGGGAAAGCTCTGTGGCTACGGTGTAATTGAATATCTTGACTGTGGTGGTTGTTTCACAAGGCTATACATGTGACAAAATTGCACAGATCTCTACACATACAACCACACTCACAAATACACACACATAAATGAAATCATGTATATCTGGTGAAATCTGAATAAGCTCTATGGATCGTGCCAATGTCAATATTTTGATTTTTACATTGTATTGTGGTTGTGTGGGACATCGGCGTGGGGTGGGGAGAGTTGGGAGACACTTGCATAGGACTCAGTATATTCTTTAGCAACCTCCTGTGACTCTGTAATTACGTAAAAATAAAAATTTTAAAAGTCTTTGAAAAATTGAAGACTTTGTGAGATGTCAGATGCCAGCGTCTTAGTAAACTGTACTTACTAAGATGTGCCATTGAACCTAGCTGATTTATTTGTGCAAGGCTGTTTTCTGGTGTCATTATTTTCTTCCCACTTCTCCTGGCAGACAGCTGAGGCAATTGTGAAGTTTGGAAATGGATTCCGGAGTCTTCTAGAGTATGGAGTATTGTTGACTATAATGGTGGTGGCTGGATCTCCTGGATTTGTGAGTGGCTATGGAGGTCTTGAGGCAAGGGCAGCATGAATGGTTTGAGTGGGAAGAGGAGGCAGATAACCATTCTGCTAGGAGTTTATTCTGCTTTACAAAGACACATGGTAAATCTTGAATTTTTTAAGGGTTCTGTTCTCACAAAAGAAATTTTGTGAAAATGAGAAAAAAATGCCCACTCAGGGTGGACACCACACGAAGAGAGCAGATCTTGGAAAGAGAAGTACAGGCTGGATTTCAGCCCTGAATTTTTCAGCCAAGTCCCCTTGTGCAGGCAGCAACTGGTGCAACCTTATATGATAGCCCTGGTTGACGATTATATTCTGTCATATGTAGAATTATTAAGGGCAGTTACCAAATGTGTGGTACAAGAGACAAAGAGGTGTTTCTGGATTGTGGTCATAAGATTTCCTGGAGAAGGTGAAGTTGGAATTAAACCTTAAAAATAGGTAGAATTTGGATAGGCAGAGAATGTATAGAGGATATTCATGATCTAGGAATGTTTGCTTGAATACAATTCAACGAGGCCTTGTCTTTCTTGCTCATTCTTCCACCTTTGGTACCTGGCAATGTGCAAGCAGGGAAGGAAAGAAGGGAGGATGGAATGAAGGGAGGGAAGAAGGAAGGAAAGATTTAACTGTATGTCCTCATTCTATTTTTTTCATTAACTTCTTCCATGCTACCACATTGTATTAGGATAGGATAGACTGCTAAGATAATCCCAGAGTGTTGCTGGCTTTACACAATGGTGGGAATAAAGTTGGAAATCAAAGGTAGGTTCTGTTGCGAAGGTACAAAGATGACAGGATCAGAGATTTTTTGACTTGAAGAACATTGGAGACACCGTTGAGAGTTTAACCTCCCATCTTATAAAGTAGGCACATGAGACTCAAATAACTTTTGTTCTTGGATACAGAGTTCTTTAGTGACCAAGCAGGAACATATTCCATGTCACTTGACCCTTATTCCAGTACTCGGTGCCCTAAAACGTAGAGAATTAAGCTTTAAAATATCAAGCTTTATAATGAGAGGATGTATAGTTTCCAACTCTTTTGAGGTTTTAACACTTATCATTTGTTACTTCCTAATCTTCCCATATGTGAATGTAACACTTTGGAACTAGTTTTTTCTTTAATTAATCCAAAATGAAAGCCCTTATGACACTTCAGAAAAGTGTATTACCACACCTTTATAACGATTTAAAACTGGGCATTGGCATGGCCATAAAAGTGAAAGTGTTAGTAATAAGAAATGGAAATGAACACACCACTGTTTTCCATTTACCCACTCCCTTTCATTGCCATTCGTTATTTCATCTGACCTGTAAAGGGCCTTTTTATGACCGTGGGCAAATCCTTCAGCCCTGCGCATCCCATCGTCCTCACTCCCTATTGTATATGTGACAGGTTAAATTTTTCCATGTAGCAACTGATTTCCAACATCCTCACTATTCTGGTAGTTGCCTCTCCCCAGTACAGGCAGTGAGGTTGGTTTGTGCTTATCCCCTCAGGGCCTGTTTCTGACAGCAGAATGCAGGGAAAACATGAAAAATACTTTATTTCTGGCTTCAAATGTCTAGAAACTTGGGAAATTGAAAGGAATTGGGCACAGAGAAACAATTTGGAAGAAAGTTGGAGCCAGGCTTTCCAGGATCCCTTCTTCCTTCCCCTTCAGATTAGAAAAATGATTCCCTGGCTCTGCAAGTAAGATTCTGCTATATGCTGGTGGCATGGGGCCTTAAAAATTACTAAAAATAGAGCTGGAGAAAAACTGAAAAGTGTATATTCCTCCCACCCATCAATTTGTAGACTGAGATTTGGGCTAGCCACATGTGTGGACACATCCAACTTCCCTGAGAATCTTTGTCAGCACATTTCTCCACTATGGACTGATTAAAAACTTTAGAGTTGAGCCAATCCATTCCTAGGCAACAGCTTTGTCCCTGCATGAGAAGCTGGTAGGAAGGGATTAGGGCCACTCTTGGAAGTCATTGCTAATTTCAGAAATATCAATGGAACTAATGAGTCCAAGTTAGAATGAGGATTATAAAATGCTTTAAATTGTCCTAGTTCAGTGCAAGATAGAGGAGGAGAGGAAAAAGAAGGCAAGTCCTATTCTACTAGAGGTTGCTGACCAAATTCTCTGAGTCTCAGAAGACGAGCTGAGGTATCAGTGCTTCACTCCTCCTGCAACGGCTCCCTAATACTCTACTCCTGAAGACTTCCATTGACTGCTATAATTCTACCGCAGGTGCTGCAAATACCAAAAGTCACAGTGGATGTTATGCTGGATCGACTGATGGCTAGGAATGGGGAGGGATGTTATAGTCATAACATTTCCTGACTATCTTGTTGGCTTTTGGAAGATGCACGTCCAAAGGTAAGACAAAGAAAGAAGGCAAAAAATATATAAATGCCTGTATGTTCACATACAATTAAAGTATAATGTGCAAAGTACTTAAGACAGGTTTTTAAAACCTACTTGTAAATACAAACTAAAAACTGGAACAGAACGGGTAGAAAAAACAGGCAGGGAAGTGGTGAAGACTCTGCCTTTCTTTTGAGACCCCATCACTCTTTCACAGCTGGCCATATTCTGCTTTAAACTGCTAGCTTCATTTTTCAAATGCAGGCCTAGTAAGTCCCTTTAGGGCAAGGATGCTCAGCATAGGCACTGGGTAGGTAATCAGTAACTGTCTGTCATTTATTAAGTAGTCCCTCCTGTCACTCCAGTAAAACCTTAAGTGCAGCCAGGGATCCTTCCTTCAGATGTCTGACATCATGGGATATTTAGTAAGAAAGCTTAATCCCTATCTGTAATGCTCTCCTAAAAATTTAGGACAGGGCGGGTCTTCAACATCCTACAGTCCCCTTTGATCACTTTCAGCAGAGGCCTGACGGGTTCTGTGAATCAACCCTGGCTTAGTGGCCAGTTAGTGCAATACTGTATGAACAGTAACCCAGTAAATCAGACTCAACTCTTACCCACAATGTACTTCCCAGTATCATACAAAAGAGATACGTTTGTTAAAATTTTCCTCAATGATTCTGTATCCAGTTGGTGTGAGCAAAGACCCCCAAATGCTATTAAACTCCTTAGTGATGTGAACCAGATGGAAAATAAAACAAAAGAATTCACAACTCATGTTAGACTGAATTGAATGTCTTTAATTTCACACAATGAATAACATATGAATAGGATTAACTTTTTTTTTTTTAATAGTTAAGTGCTCTATACTGTGCTAACCTGATCTGGTAGCGAAAAAGACTGAGCTTTCTTTTAGAAAAAAATGTTTAAAACCCAACATCTAAGACCATGGAGGAGCATGACAGTAAGCATGCTAGATGTATCTACGCCTCAAATAACAGCAAGTCCATGTTCATTTTAAATGTACAAAAATGCTTTATGAATAAAAACTGTTACAAAAAGAACATTTCAAACAATGTACAATTTTCTTGCCTCTATATTCAATAAAATACAAATACATTTTTTGTTCTAAAATATGTTTACATACAATCAAAGTAGAACATGCAAATTACACTTTAAAAAAGGCTTTTAAAAACCACTTATGAATACAAACTAAAAATTAGCCAGCACGACTTGTAAGACAATCTTGTGCCCCATTTTTTTCTTTTGAAATATATATGTACATATTTAACACATCATGTGCATTTATTATTATTTAAGAAATAGATTTTTTTTTTTAAAAAAAAGGAAGAAAAAGAAAGACACCAATCTAGGGTGGAACTGCCCTTCCACGTTGACCAGTTGGCAGCTCCTTTCAATTTCCCCCCTTTAGTGTTTATTAGACCTGGGCAAGTGGGCAATAGATATCCAGGAAGTTTCTTCCTTGGTTGATATGTGCTTCTAAGACTGTTCCCCAAATGACTGAGTCCAACAGGGAAGGAAGACTCATCAATGGGGTGAACTCTCCAAGAAACAAGAGGCAGAGAGGAACTTGTATTGTGGAAAGAAACTTTAAGAAACACCAAGAAAATGCTACGGTATATTACAGTTCGAGTTTCTAGGCACTGTGATGACATTATCTGTAAGCTCTGGCATTTGGACCACTGTGATACTATAGGGTAGAGTTGAGAATAACGTCTATATTTATCTACTTTTACATAACGAGAAGGACTGAAAATCCTGCAACGTAACACTTAAATGGCTTTTGAGGCATTTCAGCTTCTGCCACCCCTCTCTCTCCATGCTGCAGTTGGTATTTAAAGGCTTTGGAAATATGTGTATAGACTTTAGACAGTTCCCAGGTAAATCTTTCTAGTGATAGGAAAAAAATACTCTCCAAAAGCTCATTATCTGAATATTGTTGGGTAATAAGCTACAAGAGGGATTTTCTACTTAAGTCTTAAAACCAAATCCTTTATGATCTGCATGTAGTACATCACCTTATACTATAATTCTGTCACCACTTGCTTATCATATTTATAGACCCAGCAATGTGCAGAACACAAATTCTGACTGCCATTGAACATGGCCTTCTACTCCGGACAGCAGCCAAATTAACATGCTAATCTTCTGCCAGCCCTTAGTCACCTTCTCTGGGTTGTCAGTGGCTGCTGATTCCTGGTCCTGCCAAGTCACAAACCAGCCCCTGACATGCTTTCCTTTCCTTTGACCTTTCTTCCTTGGGTTTTTGCCAGAGCTGGGCTATTTGAAGAAGTTAAACTTCTGCTCCTCTCATTTGAGATGAGGGGTGGAAGAGCAAGTAGCTCTTCCAGACACTTAGCCAAGTGGATTAAAGATCCATCATCACCTTCAAGGAGGCTTTTGTATCTAGATTTCATCCTTTTCTCATCACCAACCAGACTCCTTACACGTGGGTCCGCATCTGCTTGCTGAAGGCAGGTCATCCAGAAAACAAAAGCCAAAACGAAAACCAAAAAAAAAAAAAAACAAAAAAAACAAAAAAGAGAGAAATAAAAATCAAGGGGTTTCTCTTATAATGAAATATTTTGTGAAGCTGTATATGGAGTACCATGTATCCCAAATGACCTCTTCTCAAAAAAAAAAAAAAAAAAAAATGCAGCCCCACCCAGAAGGCAGTGTTGGGGGGTCCAGAGACCTCCACGATCAGCGTCAGGAGAGTTGGGTTTTCTTCCCAGCTCTGCAACCAACTGTCTGTAAGCTGCATTGGCCCAAGGCTGAGCTGAGTTTGGACAGGTGGGGAGAGGCTAGGGGATTGGGGGTAGTTAGAGAATAAGGAAATGGTTGTACTGATGAGTTAGGTAAATGAAAAGCAGAAGAATAACATAATGTGGTACTGAGAGAGGAACTGGGTGGTGGAGAGAAGAAGCTGTGTAGGTGACCGAACTTGTTTCTGCCTCCAAGCGGCTGTTTAGCATGCCTCAGCTTTGGTCCTCTGCAGTATTCCAGTCTATTCCTAGGGTCATACAAGTAGGGGATTCGAACTTAACTCACATGACCACTATAGACCAGAATTCACGTGTCAGTTGCAACTCTGCTGTTAAATCTCCTGAAATATCTTTCAGAGCTTTGGAAATTCTAATGTACCCCAAAGTTTTTTTGGAATTTCTCACCTACTAGAGGTTAATGTCAATTAAACTTTGGGTCCTTATTAAAGAAGTTTGCAGAGTGCCAGCTCATCTTCCTCTGCAAGAAGATTGAGTCTGCTTATAGACGTGGTTGGAGAGACAGTACAACACAGGAAGGAGGAAGGGCAAATGAAAGAAAGAAGGAAATGATTTCAAAACCCAGGCAGAGAAACCTCTTTATGGTTGAATTGGAATGAAAATGGTTGCTGTTTCTTAGCAATGGTGGGGTGAGAGGGCTAATTTAAACCTTCCTCTCAGGTGACTTTGGAACCACTCAGACAGGGCTTGGGAATGACGAATTAAAAATGGCTGCTTTGATTTTGCTGTTCAACTTGTGTGAAATGCCAAAGGTCAACCAAGGTCACAAAACTGAGTATCTAGAATATAAGCTTTAAAGTAGAGGGGAATGCCGTCTTTTAAACTTACATATTGCTAGTATTAAATGCGACTGACCTAGCGGGCAGCAAATGATGTGAAGTCCATGGTGACAGAGCACAACAGTAAGAATATGTGGGTAATTTCAACCAACTCTTGGTGCCATAACGGAGCAGTAATGTTTTCAAGCATATTAACTTGGAATTTAAAATTTTACTCACATAGATACCCTATCACTTATTCTCTTATGTTGCCAACAAAAATCCCTCTCTCTCTCTCTAAGGAAATAATATTGTGTTCTGAAATGATAATATAATTTCCAGCTGGTCCCAACTTCCCGTAAAGAAACTTAATTTGGAGGCAAACCAGATATTCTAATTCCCATTAGAAAATTTAATTCTCTCTCTCAGTGTCTCTTTCTATAATCTACCATGCCAGGTGTTTGATGTCTTGGGGAAGGTAAGGGGGAGTGAGGGAGGAAATTGAAAATACTTATTTGAAACTTCCACAATCTGACTTTTAGAAAACATCTACGGAAATGGAATTCTTCGTATTCATTCTGAGCCTGCTTAACATATTTTATTTGGGCTGTGGAAATGGATAATAGAGACGGAATATCTGTTCACGCTAAACCAATGGTTAGAGTACAACTTGGATGAGAAATGTACAGCTGAAATTGACCATTTAAAAGACGATTTGTCACACACAGTTTGCATCCATGCAGACTGATAGATTTATAATTACATTATGTACAATAATGTTTTAGTTTATTAAGGCAACCACAATTTGGATACTTTGTCCAAGGTGGCTTGATAGAATTGAAGTGGTGATACCCTTTGAGCATTTTATTTATTTATTTTTCCAGATAAGAACACTTACTCCCATTTGCTTTTAAGAAATAATTATCCAGGGATAATGGACTTCTTCTATTGTCTTTTTGTTTCCTTTTTTTTTTTCGAACAACCTATGACAATTATTCGTATGAAAAAGATCAGGTACCAAGGCATTGCTAGACACTTGTCTTTCTGGTGGGTCTGGGGTTTCAGTTTTTGGTGGCTTGTCAGTTATTCTATTTGCTGTGGGGTATTAAAACCATTTTATTCTGCCTATGCTCTGCTGACATGTTTTAAGTATAAAAATAGACTGGTTGACATCTGGGTCAACATATCCTTGGCTGCTCTGCGTCACTTATTAAAAAGGTTTTATCAATACTGAGTATGTTTCACATTGATTGAGATTCAAAGCCAGGTTCTTGGAACAGCATGCCAAGGTTGAACTTTACAGCACAGGTTAAGGATTGTATTATTTAAATGTCTACCAAGATTTAAAAAAAAAAAAAAAAGCAGCAAGTTAATGAAAAGATATATGGAAGTACAATGGGCAAAGGAAAAGTAGGAATAGACAACGCTAAAAATCAGTGTATGTGCGACAGAAGAGGCACACAGAACATGAATGCGGGTCTAAGGTCGCCTATCACTAGAACTCCACCTTCTGATCACACAATTCCATCTGAGAAACTGTACGGTTAAGGGAAAGATTCAGGTCACCTGAAGATGACGTTGGTACCCCAAAGCTTAGCAGAGCTTGAAAATCAAAAGAAATAAAAACCAATTAAATGGAACGGGTTACAGCAATGCCAGTCGAGCAATCTGCAGCTTTTTTCCCCTTGGAATGTTTCCTAATTGAGGGTGTTTCCCTTTCGATTTTCCTGGCCAGCAAATGAGGGAGTCGAGGGCGCACCTTGGCAGCGGGAGGTCAGGAGAGCGCCACCAGCCTGCTCCTCCTGGGGGCCTTCCGCTCGCCTGCGGAGGACCCAGCCGTACTGAAGCGCCGCGTGGTGGGAGCTGCGGTGAAGCTGACAAGCTTCTTCTGAAGGTGTCTCCCTGCTTTGCTTTCCCTAGAGCTCCTGATGGCTCAGCCCGTCGTCTGGCCGGATTCTGCCTGCCCGGCTTCTGGAGAGAAGGGCGTGGGTGTCCCTGCAGCGGGGGATTCTGCCCCCGCCCACTGCGCTTCCCACGTGTCAGTTCCCTAGGCCCCAGGTGCAGACGCCCAGACCCGCCCTAGGGAAGGACCTCGCTCTCACTCCCTCGGGACTTCCTCTGCCTTTTGGCTTTCACCTCCTCTTCCTGGGGAAGGGGCTGCTGCGGGGGCGGCTGCTGCGGGGGCTGAGCGGGGGCCTGCGGTTTGTGTTTCCTCTTTCCGCCTCGGGGGGTCTTGGGTAGAGGGGGTGGTGGGGGTAGGGGCGGTGGCGGCGGTGGCGGTAGGGGCGGCGGCGGTGGCGGGGGCAGGGGCGGCGCCTCCCGGGCCATGTGGATGACCGCCTCGATGGTGGCCATGATGGTGTCTTGGCTGGCGGCGGGCTCCAGCACCAGCGGGCTCAGGGTGGGCTTCTGGCCCCTTTTGCTGGGCAGGTCGATGCATTTTTCCAGCACCGGCATTTGGTCTCTGGAGTCCTCATCGAACTGGGTGGGTTGCTTCCTGGGACGCCCGCGCCTCTTCTTCACGAAGTTGTTGCCTGTTTTTGATTGTCTCTGCAGCCGCTTGGCCTTCAGGATCTTGTTCACGTGGTCCAAGTTCTTCTTGGTGGATAGGATCTTGGTGTAGTTGCACATCTTCCGCACTTCGCACTGGATGGCTTCGATCTCCCGCCGCTTGAACCTCTTCTTGAGGGAGGAGCCGACTGCAGGAGGGAAAGAGAGAAGAAATTGAGCACAGGATGCAAGGTTGCCTTCAACCCAGCCTCTTCACTGACAGCTAGCATTCTACTTGGCTATAAATATTATGGAGAATTAATGCTATGGGTATTAAAATAAAAATAAACATTTCTCAAATATTCATTGTGCATGCAAAGTACTTCTATTTACATTATTTCAGTCCTCCCAACAATTATGTGAAATATTGTTGTTCCCTTTTTAAAGATGTGGAAACTGAGGCTCACACTGTTGAGGTAAACTGGCCTAGAGCCGTGGGACTCAATGGCAGAATCACAATATAAATCTTCCCATTGTTTATCTTATTAAACAGGTAATTTTTTATTCACCCTTTTGACATTTGATCTGATTCAATTTAGCACAGGATTAGACTTTCTCTTTTTGTAGGTGTTGGATGAATGAAAAGGCACATGGGCCTCCATATCAAGCAACTGGGATCATGCAGATGTACTATCGATCTCATAGAAGAGATGCCTTGGCTTGATCAAGAATAGGAAAATGTAAGTGAACCATTTTATTCCTAACCCTTCTCCACTGACCCAGGGAGGCCTATTTCCTGGAGTGCTCTAGTTATCATGGCATCATCTCTCTGTGCTTTTCCCCCAGCATTCTGGACTACTCAGGTTGCCTGATGGCATTCAGTTAACCAGGTCCTTCATAACCAGTTCATCCTCTGGGAACCTCAAGGGAAGTATCAGCCAGGTGTTTCTGAATCATTCACACTACCCCTACCAGGCTGGCATTTGCAAAGAGCTCTTTTCATGTCCTGTTGGCCAGCTGCAGCTGCACCTCTATTTTATGAGCCGAACTTCTTGTCTCAGGAAGTCCTGCACTGCTGCCACTAAATGGCCTTCAGAACTGCTTAGTTTTGAAGTTCAGACAGCATAAAGTGTGAATGGCTTCAAAACATAGCCAACCATTCCTCCTGCAGATCATTCTTTCTCCTTGTGTTGTTCATGTTCATGAGCAGGCACATATGTGATACCTGTCTGCACATGCACACACACACACACACACAAACGGGCACATACACTCACACAGACTCCATGGCTCCACCTTCAAGGTGGCCACTCCCCCTGGCTGTTTATAAACATAATAAGTGTGTCTTCACCGAGTTCTTTGCTGCTATGATTTACGCTGCATGTTCAGCCGGAAAGGAGCCCACGTGGAAGACCTACGCATAGAGGGGAGTGTGGTGCATTTTATCATTTTGGTTTGTTGTTTCCTCCCATTATTTTTTTTGTACCTACTAATAGAGATGCAGAATAAATATCTTAAGAGAGAGGAGGAAAAAAGATGCTTAAAACATGGATACCATTCTCACTTATTCTTGGGTACTCCCACTTGATTCTTTCCTCTGCTTTGTCCCATTTCTCTCTCATGCTGTGCCCAGCACAGATTGCCAGGAGGGATTTATTTGAAGTTATTTACACCCCCAGCTTCATGGAGTGGGGAGAGCTGAGTCCCATAGGCCAGGTCAAAATGTTACTGCTTTTGGCCAAAGGTCAGTAAGACTGACCGAGCAATGAATAACTACTGAATGATCTTTAAAATAAGTTATAAAGATCAAAATAGAACAAAGCCAGAGTGAGCTTCCGACTATAAAAATAAAATTTTTGTAGTTAGTTTTGTAAAAGAAAAAGGTTGCCTGGTTGTAAGTTATCAGAGGCAAGAACCAGTGCTTGTCTGTCTTTATGTCCCTCAAAGGGCCTAGCAGGGTGCCTGGTATATAAAAGAGATTTAAGAATTGTTTCTGGACTGACAAATCAATCTAATCAGGCCTTGTAGTCATATTCCCTAGAAGAGTTCTAGTTTGAATTTTTAAAGTGACCATTGCAAATATAGTTATACTAAAACTTAGCCCACCTCCATGTCAGTGACAGATGATTTACCTTGTCCACATAATTCATGAGTCAATGGCAACTAGTCAGTAGTAACACTCCACAAAACTTGACACTTCCAAGCAAAGGTTTCATTTACAGTTTGCCCTCTCTTTAGTTTATATCAGCCATAGAGGAAGCAAATGCTATGTGATATGTTATATAATATAGCATGAAAGTATAAAGTAAATCGCCTTGCTGACATGTAATATAGCATAGAAGTATAAAGTAAATCAATTAATTGGCAATACTGTATTTGACTGAGTTAAGCTTGACAGAAATACTCCATGAGCTGCAGGTCTTTTGGGCAAAATACAACCAATGGATTGTCGCTCTATGTGTTGTCTTTTTAAAGTGAAATGCCAAAATAAATAAGTAAATAAACCCCCAAAACAAAATCTCCAAACCAAAATAAAGAAATACACAAACAGAAACCTAGCAGATAGCAGCTAATTCCATATTCAAAAACATGTGCTGAATAATTAAGTCTTTGCATTAAAAAAGGATTGTGAAATAAAAATTAATTCTGATAGTGTAAATCTACCAAACAATCCTAAAAAATGTCAAAATAACTCTTTTGTGCCCACCATTCACATTTAGCAAATGTTAACTTTTTGTCATATTATTTTTTTTAGTAAGAAAGAAAACATTACAGATTGAGCTAAGTCATGGCTCCCTTCTCCATTCTTTTCCCTTTCTTTTTATGCATGTTTTAATCCTTTTGTTGCATATATATGAGCTCGTGTTGGTAAAAATTAAAAATCTGAATCTACCTAGTGTTGGTAATGATGTAAGAAACTGGGAACACTCACATACTGTTGGCGGGAGTATAAACTGTTATAATCATTTTGGAGAGTGATTGGGCAATAACTGTTAGAGTTGAAGATGTACACATTCAATGTCCCAGCAATTTCATATCAAGCTTGCCTCCTTTACTTATATATAACAGGAGGCAAAAGTTATATAAGGATGTTCCTTGAAGCTCAGTGTATGATACAGAAAACTGAAAACAATCTAATTAATCAACTGTGATACATAAAACAATGCAATATTATACATTGATTAAAATGAATAAACTACACATAAATATATCAACATGGTTAAATCTCATTTAAAGAGTTGAGTAGAAAAGGAAATCACAAAAACATGTTTAAGTATACTACTTACATAACTTTAAAAACATACATACTTCTTGAACTTTTATTTTATCTTCAGAGTCCAGTTGTGGAGGTTTAGTGACTGCTGTGTAGGAGATCAACTGTGAGTCAAATACTTGGTGGATGACTCACCTACTACTCAACATCTACTTCCCCCCAAGGCAACCTCACAGAGTTTTATTAAGTCTCTAGAGTAGGGTTGTCCAACAGAGTTTTCTGAGATGGTGAAAATGTTCTCTATGTGTGTGCTGCTCCATAGGTAGCCACTAGCCACGTGTGGCTACTGAGCACTTGAAATGTGGCTGGTGTGACTGAGACACTGAATTTTTAATATCACCTAATTTTCATTTAAATAGCTACAGTGTGGCTAGTGGCTACCCTATGGGGCAGCACAGCTCTAGAACTACCTACCTTGAAATACAGAGGACAGAATTCATTCAATAAATTGCGGACTGTGGGAGACTCTAGGCAAACAACCTGGTGTCTTCAACAAATAAATTGCCGGGCAGGGGGAAGATGAAACTGTGCATCAAAAGAGACTAAAGAGATAAAGTGACCTTATTTGGATGACAGTTGGAACAAACCGTTAAGAGAGATCATGAAATAAATGGAAATTTGAACAATGGGCATTTCATGATATTACGTAATTACTGTTAATTTTTCATAGGTGTGATATTTGCATTGTGATTATGGTTTCTGAGTACCTATCTTTTAGAAATGCCTACTAAAATACTGATAGATGAAATCACATACTGTCATCTGGGATTGACTTTAAAATTCTAAGGAAGGGAGGAGGTAAGTGGAAGTATTGATGAAACAAGATTGACTGTAAGTTGATATTGTTGAAGCTGAAGTTGATATTGATGGGTACATGAGGTTTATTAATGCTATACTGCTTACTTCGGTGTATGTCTGACATTTTCCATAACACAATGTTAAAAAATTATAAATAAGTGGCAATAAAACATCTTAAAATCTTAGGGCTGGACAGTGCTCTAATTTTCAGTATCTTGGGGCTTTATTTCACCTAAATACATTTTGAAGAAGAAGAGATGTCCTCAATGAAGGTTATGCATCCACCATCTCCCTAGAAGGCTTAGCTTACAGCTGCCCTCCTGTTTTAATGGCATAGAAACATGAATGAGTTCTCTGTGTTTTATGCTTTCACCACCTGCATAAATAAATACATGTCATGAGCCAATCTCCATTGATGGCATCAGGTATTATGACCTAGTATCCCTCTGTCTTTTGCACATTATAATCTTTGGGGTTTTTCACATCTACTGAACATCTGAATTTCATTTATTTCTCCTTTATGTTTGTTATCCAAACTTTCAGTTCAGATTTGTTATCCCTCTGTGTGAACAATAGCAGAGTATGGTATAGTAGAAATGACTCTGTGTAGAAGAAGCTGGAAAACAAGGTGAACTGAGATAAGTCCCTGAACCGCTCCATCTCTGTTTCTTCATCTGTTACACTGGATGGCGGAACCAGATGCTCTTGGAAGTTCCCTTCTATATTTAGTTTGCCGTAATTCTTTTCTATACTCATTATCAGTTGCATCCCCAAATGTGGGGTGGCTTTCTAAAACATTTCTTTATCGAATAATTCTAAAATATTAGTGTGTGCGGAGAACTTCGGACTTGGCAGGGTTTGATATTCACAGATCTTTCTCCTTATTGCTTATGATTTCACTGTCCCTCTAAATGTTTACAGATTTTTCTCTTTTCAAATCGTTTCATTATTGGACAGTCATTTCTGGGCTCTTGCTGCAAGATTGATTCCATATTTGCTCTCCTTCCTATAATTGTCCTATATCTTGCCTGCTCTTTGTTAGTTTGAAAGAATAATTATTGAGTGGCCTAGGCAAAATGCAAATTCATTTCTTCATAACTCAGCAATACAAATTTTCTTTCAGACCCTATGTATATTTGAAATTGCCATGCAAATGGTTGAGCTGGTTTTGGTCCAGATCTAGACATTCTATCTTTTCACTCCCATTATCAGAAGATTGGCTCATCAGCATTCTGTTGATTTTGTCAATTCGTTTATGGTAACTAGAGAATGGACTTGGCACTGCTTTTTGGATGCAGAATTTGTACGTATAGTAGGCCCCCTGAGACAAAGGCTAACAAGGCTTCGTTATATAGAGGATTCCCAAGAAATAGATACCCATGTTTGTAGACTGTACTTTGCCCATGTACAAGACACACCCTATTTTACAAGAAAGCTTTGGGTGGATTGTGGAAGGAGGCAAATTTACCTCTAGACTCCTTAGAGTTTTTCTTGCTGTTTGAATGTTCCTAAGGGGAGGTGGAAAGATGTTGAGGAAGGCTGAACTGCCTGGAGTTGGGGTGCATTTCAGGCCAGATAGAGCTGGAATATCCTGTGCTTTAATCAAGGCGGAGAGTTGCAGTGTGAATTGCTTTGTGTGCTGATACATGTTAGAAGATTCTCTGAAGGCAAAGGCCACACCTTTTTTTCTCTACCTTCAGAGTTCCCAGCACAGGCCCATCGATATAGCAGTACCTGATCTGGTGCATACCATGTGGTCAGCAAATACAAGCTCAATGGCATTCAGTTGTCTCATGTTCTCCAATGTAAATTCTGCATTTTATTTATTTATTTCACTTTGTCCTTGTGCTTGCCTTGGTAATGGTCTCTTATTTTCCTAATGCTGCTTTTTATTTTTAATGGGGGAGAATGAGGCAACCTGCCTTGGCATTGCAAACTTTTTTCTTCCATCCTTAGAATTTAAATTAACCTTCTATAGTACTGGCCTTAAAAGCTCTTTTGAAGAAGATGGCAAGTTGCCTCTGCTGGTGAGGCCTCTGCAAGGTAGGGGGCATCCGAGTTGCTGCTTGTTATCAACACAAGTGCTAGAGGACTGCTAAGTTTAAAGCAGCAATTTAGAATGAAGAGTTAGCAGATGTGGGGGATTTGTCATAATATGATGGTGTTTTCATTCTGTTCTTAATATCATCTTAACATACTTTGGGGTTTCTTTGAAAACATGAGTAGCTTGTTTGAAGCATAGTAACTGCCTGACTATTCAACAACTTATTCTTAGGGGTTTATTGTGAAAGAACTTTTTATCTCAGTTGCAATGGCTTGAAGGACTCTGGTCTGTGTTCTGTTCCTATTTCACATTTTTTCTTGGGACAAGGTAGGAGGAGAGGTGGGTAGACTGGCTGATGGACAGGTGAAGCAGTGGGGTATGTAGGTGTGAGTATGTTTATGTGTGTGAGCTCTGAAGTGGGCTAGGCCACCAAATAGTTAGTGTCCCAGGGCAGCTCCCTAATCTTCTCAGGAATGGTGTTGGATTTAGAAATCGGCCTAGTGCTCTCCTGCCCCTGCCACCTTGCCCACACTGTTCACCTCCTCTCTGCCTCTCTAAATTAAACCAGCAGCTTCCCAAGTGCACATTCCCTCCAGAGGAAGCCAGACAATTTACTTGGCTGCAGAAAGAACACATTAATACTTTGTATTTACATTATTTATATTTTACCTAAATAATCCTAATGCTTAATGAACAGAACTCCAGCCATGCCCTTACTTGTGCTGCCCATCAGATGACAGGTCACCTGTCACACTTGGGCATGAGATTCCTGGGAGAAGGGGAGGCCATGTGCATTCAAGAGGTTGACAGGAGATCTCACTGGTTAGTTGCTTTCAGGGTGCTGTCAGTGTCCTATATTTTAAATTTGTAGCAGGCCAGCCCACGTGGTAATTTTAGAAAAGCAAGACTTTTCAACAGAAAAAAATTTCAAAATACTTTGTAATGAGATGAAGAAGACCCATACAATATTTTATACACCACACAGAGTTCTGTTGGTTATTTCACACCAAACTGTATACATGAGTTGCCACTTTCAAAGATGAATTTGGCCATTTTCTTGTACAAAAAGACAAGGGTTCCAAATTTTCTTAACTATTCTAGGCTGTCAGTAATGTTACCCTGCAGATGATAAACAACAAAATACTTAATGTCCCTTTACAGTAAACTGGGTCAGAGAGTAACCGCGTTTGGAAAGAAACTCATGCTATGGAAAGAGCAGTTTTGGAAATTTATTGCAAATGTTTCCACCATTTGGCAATTTTGTTGCTGAAAACAATATAACCTATAAATCCCTTTAATCTGCAAATTTGAATACCTTGTAAACAGAACTGACTTTCAAATGAAGAGTTGGACTAAAAAATATGGACCATCTAATTGTTAATAAAGAGGATGGTTTGCCAAGTTTCAACAAAAAACTTGTTTAACTGATAGATGAGATTGGAAAAAAATAGTACTGATTTAAGCACAGTCAACAATCTACTTTATTCTTTTGAATCTATGTATATGTGAAATATTCTTTATCCTACAACATCTGCTAACAACAAGTATTTAAACAAACTGAATTCAGAACGAGAACTTTAAATTACTTATCACAAGTGCCTAAAAAAAAAACCCAAGATTTTTGAAAACAAGTGTACAAACTCAATTGCTCGGTCCTCCTACAACACTATTAAAAACACTTAAATCACTATTAAAAACACTTAAATCAGTATAACATTTTGATAGCAACAAAAATATTTTTGTTTTGTTAATAATAGGTAAAATGTAATTTAAAATTATTTTAAGAATATATTTCAAGTTTATCTCATCCTGTTAAAGTTTGTATTTAAGAAAAAGAGGGCACGTATTTTTAGTATGTATTTAAATGGTGTGACTATTCAAAATTATGTTACTAATATCACTGCATGATCAATAATCTGGAGCCCACTGCTTTAAAGTTGTCCTTTCTGTTTTAAAAAACTCCTCAAGAGTTTATTCACTCACTTAGTATTTAATCCTCAAAGATCTTAACTAAAGCTTCTTGAAGACAGCATGTGTTGTCCTTTTTCATACCCTTCAAAACAAAGAACATAGTTCCTGTGTCATAGTAGATGTTTGATTAGTATTTCCTGCTAGACTGCTTCAGACTGTAAACTCCCAGAGCCCAAATCCTGGAGAGCATTTATCTTTATATTCCCCAGAACACCTTTAATTGAGTTGCATGCCATTCCATGGCGGTGAGGGGTGCCCTATCCATGGAGAGCTCCTCGAATGGGATTTAATGCTGACATCCTTTATTTGATTAGGCAATTCACAGGTCCTGGTCTGTAGGCTTTCAGAGTCCTTGACTTCTCTGACCACGAGGAAATAATGCCAGTTATTTCATGGGCCCATGGGTTAGACAAACCACCTGGGACTTTGGACAGATAATGACAGTGGCGACTCATTCCAGAGAGAATCCAAGCTGAGTAAAAACATTACTAGGTTGCTCAAGGGACTTCTAAGGAGGGCAAGCCGGATTTTGGCAGTCCTGAAAAAACTGGGCAAAAGAGAGACCTCAGAGATAAGAGAACCAGCGAAAGATGAGATTATAGCTCCCTGTAAGGTGCATCATGAATATTCATCACAAGGGGTTGCCCACCATGGATGAACAGAGGAATCTTTTAAGTTTAAGGGATTTTCTGGAGGTGCTATTTATTTATAAGTTACTTGTAAATAGTCAGCCGGGAGCAGTGGGCCTGTAATCCCAGCACTTTGGGAGGTTGAGGCGGTGGATTATGAGGTCAGGAGTTTGAGATCAGCCTGGCCAACATGGTGAAACCCCTTCTCTACTAAAAATACAAAAAGTAGCCGGGTGTGGTGGTGCACACCTGCAATCCCAGCTACTTGGGAGGCTGAGGCAGATAAATTGTTTGAACCCAGGAGGTGGAGGGTGCAGTGAGCCAAGATTGCGCCAATGCACTCTAGCCTGGGCAACAAAACGAGACTCCATCTCCAAAAAAAAAAAAAAGAAAATAAAAATAGTAGCTTCCTAGGCTTTTGGTAAGGAGTGAATTGGGAATGGCAGCACTGGTAAACTGAGAAATACGAGGGCATTTAGCCCTCCTCTGTTTCATTCAACTTTGGCTTTTGTTTGTTGTAATGTGGATCAAGTCCCAACACACTGATGAGACAACATGGAAGGCTGGATAGAAATGTAGTTAACGCCAAAAAGTTTGAAGCTACATCTGTTGAGTCTCACAGCATGCCAGTTGGTCACACAGCGGGGGTGGTTGCACCCTCTCAAAGGGCTCTTTTTATTTCTTTTTTCTTTCCTCTCAAATGTGGTATCACTTTATCCTTAACCATAAATACCATCTCTTATATAATACCCCAACTATTGTGCATGCATGTTCTTACCTGATTATGAGACATTTTCTTTGTCTCTTTAAA
Organism: Colobus angolensis palliatus; assembly: GCF_000951035.1. NCBI lineage: Eukaryota > Metazoa > Chordata > Mammalia > Primates > Cercopithecidae > Colobus > Colobus angolensis. The sequence goes on along the minus strand of NW_012116254.1, from coordinate 1,723,070 downwards.
ACTTTAAAAAAAAAAATACAGGGAAGAACAAAGAAACATATAACAAACATGAACACGGGCTCAGACAAAATAAGTCCTGTTGACCATGCTAGAACTTCAAGAATTACATATAGCGGTAAGTATCTCTGTTTTGTTTTTTTCCTGGTCTTAATAGTAACTGCATTTGTTTACGTATTAGCTAGCATACTTAGCAACCTGATGGAAAACATACTGACCAGGACATTAGAAGAATGAGGTTCTGATCTTAGCTCATGACCCCTCAGTTCTGTGTCTCCAGACAAATCTCTCCATTTCTTGAAATGACTGATCCTTGCTTCTCAATAAATATAATTCTATAAAAGTCATATACCTCCAAGTTTTCTGTGCCCGAGGTAAGACATCCTCAAATCCTTCATCTGTGTTTCCTATCAGATGAATTCTAGATCAAAGCAAATTTTTCATTTTGATCACTCTCTGGAGATTATGTCATCTGCTAAAGTTGATCTGAAATTTTAGTGCCCAGAATTGAACTGATTTTCTAGATACGAAGTGATTAGTACAGAAAAATGGGTTTGATTAATTTCTGTGATCAAGGCACCATGCTTATATTAATAGAAGCTACATTTTTAAAAAACTGCATTTTTTTTTCCCAACAGCATCCTACTGTTGGCTCATGTTAAATGGAGGCTCAATTAACTCCCTTAAACACTTTCGTATAAGCAGCTATCAACACTGGCCACTGCTATGTGGAATTGGGTGTTAAGCTTAAATGCAGGCCTTCTATTTAAATCTGCAAAGTTTAATTTTATTAACTTTGTGAATTAATATTCTAGTCTGTTGTGAAAATTTTGAAACTTAATTTTGTTTTCTCAAAGAGTTATCAGATTTTTAGGAATATTCAGAGGGCTCGAATACCCTAAAAGTTAATGTCTGTTCTTTTAACTACCTCTGGGCTGGATTCAAGTAACTAAAAGCCATGCTATCATTTTTTCTTTATTGAAGTTTCTAAAGAAAAAGATGTCAATTTACAAATTAACTATCTTTGTATTCTCCCTAAAAACAATAAGCAATTTACACCAATTGCTTTTGACTTTCTCATGTCTGTCTGGTTAGTGGAAGATGGATGAACCACAGAAACAATAACTTTGCATAGCCTACAGGTGTGTGTGCCCAACTCTATTATTTCTGTAAGTGTCAGAGAGGATATTACATCTGATGTTCAACAGGGAAAAAAAGTCTTGCATTTTTCTTTTATCCAGAGGCAACTCTTCTGCCCTAGTGAGAAAAATATAAAAGATACAAAACAAAGCAATATCAGGCATTGTTCCAGTGCGCACAAATTTCCACTGGAATTCAGTTTATAATTCAGTCTTAAAGCTTTTTATGAACACTTCATGTCTTTGTATATTCCACCAATTCTTTAAAAGTCCAATTAAGTCCTCTTCCTAAAAGCCATCCATGGACTCTCATTTCAGCATTCATCTGTTTGCTCCTCTCTATATTGCCTGTATCTCTCTGATGGCACTTCACTTAGTCTGTCCTCTATTATGATTATGGGATTAATCTATATTAACACTCTTCTTAAATTGTATTTTTCCTAAGGGACAAGGACCTTGTCTTAGCCATTTTTATTCATGCTTGGAATAAACATTGATTCAGGCCCAGTTTGTGCCAGGCACTATAAGGGGCATGGAATGTTGTGCCTTCCCCCTAGTGAGCAGCACAGAGTCTAGCTGACTTACTTGAATTGAAATCAATCTGTGTCACCTGACTTGAACAGCACTTAGCATCTATTTCGTAAAGTCTGTGTTTGAGGCATGAAAGGATGTTTCTGGAGATTCAAATCGCTGTCAATTAAATTAGGTCCTCACATATTTCAGCTGTTCCCTACTCTGTTCAGAGCACCATTAACTGAAAAGTCTCTCAGTTAGAACCAAAAGTACTGTGAAATACAAACCAATATCTAAACTTCATTCCATAAGAGAAGTGGAGTTTCAATGACAAAAACATGGACTAAAGCAAGTTTGGAATTTATTAAGAGTCACTAAGAAGACCAGCTTGAAAATTTAAGGACATTAAGGATGTTTAAGAACATGAAGATTGACTGAAATGACGGATCCCCTGGAAAAGGAACACATGTACATATTATACATTAGAGGGAGAGAGAGAAGCAGGGGAAGGAATGGTCTTTTTTGTTGTCTTTAAATAGACTTTTTTAGAGCAGTTTTAGATTCATAGCCAAATTAAACTAAAGGTACAGAGACAGAGGTTTCCCATATATTCCCTTGTCCCAGCACATGTATAGCCTCCACCATGAATGGTCTTTTCATTGCCAAGCATGTGAATCAGAATCATAATGGTTTATTATAGGAGAAGGGTCATATGCTCTCTTGGCAAATATATATACATTCACATTCTGAGTGCTATACCAGGAGTTTTTTGAAAAAAAAAAAAATTGCTTTAACTTTTTTCTTTTTTTCAAGTGTAAGCTTGAACAGACTCAAGACGGCAAACACTCCCTCCTCAATTTAAGATTTGACAATTTAAGAAGAAAAAGCTCATTCATCATCTTTCCCTTTTAGAGACCATAAATTATTGGCTCATACACCATGTGGCTTGGATTCTAGGAAAAGTTAGTGTAAACAAATCCAAGTTACAATGCGTGGAGTAGGAGAGTGAGTCATAAACAAAACACAGACATATGCTCTCATATAAATAAGGGCCTGGATCATCAGCTTCCCAGAGTCTGCTTCCCATTAATTACACAACAAAATGAACTTTCCATATGTAAAGCCCAAATCACTTAACTCTGGCAACTTGTATAAGACAAAGACCAGGATTGTGACTATGTAGGCACTAACAAAACTAGATTTCAAAATAAAAAATGTCCTTTCAAAATATCTTCAGGCATTGGAGAACAAGAAGATCCCCTGGAGGAGAATTTTTGAGTAACAAAACTAACCCCAGGCACTCTGGGAAGACTGCTTGGAGGCTGATAAGGATCCCTGCTGAATTTATAGGTAATATTAGGCACATTCTCTTTTGTTCTGTGTCCTGTCAGTTTTCTGATGCTGGCTAGCCCTGGATCCCGGCCACACAGAGTTTTCACACACATTGCTGGGACCATTGAAAAGTTTCAGTTCCTTCGCTCAGTTCCTTCTCGCTGTCTTTTGAAACTATCCATTGGTAGCACTAACTTATATTTCCTGATTGTCTCATGAAGACTACCTGGTCTCTTTTAGTTTAAAGAGGTATCAAGGAAAACATAATTCCTGGGGAAGAGTATTCTTTAATAGGTCAGACACTCCAAGAGAGGTGGAAGTGAAGTCTTTCCTTATGTCCCTTTCAAAAGCTGATTCCATAAAATAAACTAACAGAGTTAGTTCCAATGGACATTAAAACAACAGATCTTAAACTTTAGGTGTCCTGGATACGGGAAAGAGGAGGAAAAGGACTTTTAGCTCTTTCCTAGTTGTGGGGGTGAGGAGGTAGCTTTCAACCATTCATACACTCGGGGACTATTTTTGTAACATCTATGCTTTGTGTCATACCTTACACCATACAAGGCAAGTAGAATGCATTGCTCTTGCCCTCAAATGAAGGTGAAGGGGAAGGAACTAACATTTCTGGAAAACCTACAGTGTATGTTGCAGTATTTCACATATTTCCTCATTTAACTGTGGTAACAACCACTTGAGGACCTTGATTAGTATCCCTTAGTTTCTTTACAGTACAGAGATGAAAACCAAGTATTTTTTTCCTAAGGGCACATATCTCAGAAGTTGTGAATGCAATAATTCAAGCAATGGCGGTCTCATTTCAAAGCTAGTTTCATGCTATATTTCCTTAAGAAAGCAAAGAAGACAGGGAGCTAGAAAAAGACTGATAAAACCTGAGTTTCCTCATTAATTTTATGCTCTTGTCTGTACTGGAGTGCCAAATTTCTCTGAATTTCACCATCTCGAAGGCCTTTTCCAACCCCCTAAATTCCATAATTAAATAACAGAAGATATTACTGCAGATGACACATCATTGCTGCTAGATTAACCGTTCCTGCACATTGTTTTGATCCTGCTCCAGTTCAATGCCTTCAATGGCTCCTTGTAGGGAGCCAGACATTCAAGATACTGAGAGAAGCTGGTCAGGGTTATGAAGAAAGGTGGGAGGCAGGGCATGGTAAACACAAGAGACTATGGCATATTTAATGGAGAAAATTTATCCTATTCTAATCAATTGCTGCCAGTTAAAAATCTGAGCCCAAAGATGATAGTTTCATAAAGCCAGAAAGCTTGATTATTATGTAAATCTTCTGATGTTCATAAACTGCTAATTAATTTTTTAAAATTTGCAACCTTCTGTAGGCCAACCAAAACACAAGTATAGACAGCAGCTGGGCCATGGCTGTCATTTTGCTATCATTCCAGGTCAGAATAGTGACCCTGTCTTATTCTAGACTTTTGGGTACTCCATCTTCTGATCTCAAATTTCCCTTCCAGACTTATCTGCCATTATTTCCATATAAATGCTGTATTCCTATCTCCTAGCTTCTGTCTGCTTACCTAATTCAGTTTATCTTTACAAGTCCATCTTAACTCTTCTCTTCCCAAAAGAGAAATCTCTTAGTACCATTCAGTTGAAATCAACTGCTGAATAATAGTTCTGTTAGTATCTCAGATTGTTATTCGATCTATTCATTTAAAAATACCATTTGGTCATCTCCTGTTTTGGAGGCAGGCCTTCCCATGTAGTGTTAAAGCTCCTCTGGGGCAGGGGCTAATCTTCTATTTGTATATATCATTCATAGAATTGAGTGCAGTGTGGCAGGCTCTTAAAAAAAAGGTTGACAATTTTTAACAAAGTCTTACAGATGTTTGAGTAAGATGAGATTGATATAGTCACTAATGCCTTCAAGATTAGGGGGCTTGGACTGTGTCCTGAGATAAGAGTATTTGGAAGGGGGAGTGAGGATACATATCAGTTTCTAAAGGATAGTTAATGGATATTATGATCTAAGTCATCACACGGCTACATTGTGACTTCACATGATTAAATCCTGACATGAGATAACTTCAGTTCTGACATGAGAGGGTTTCATAAAACACTTACATGTTAAGTTTTGAATATGTGATTGGTGTTTTCATCTGATATTTCATTTCTTTCTTGCTACTGCCTAGAAGGCAGAAATTATTTTTCTCATTTCATTGATGAGAAAACTAGAACTCAGAAATCTCAGTGAGACTTTGTGACTTACCTAAGGGGATGGATTAAAAAGTATGGCAGTACTGTAGTGAGGACTCTGCAATAACCCTGACCCTTGAATTTCAAATCCAGTTTCACTCTGCCTCAATGTGGTGGCCAGAAAGAGTCCAAGTTTCCTAGTTCCCAGTCAGGCAATATTTGTAACCCTTCTGGCCTCAATTTTCTCATCTGCAACATGAAGTGTTTGGCAAAGGTCCCTTCTAGTTTACTGTAATCCAGGTTTGTCTAGTCTGTTCTATTTGAAGCAGCAGGAGGACAGTCCTTGGGAGGATATGTTGGGATGACTCCAGTGTCTCCCAGGGAGAGAATGGAGAGAGCAGACAGGTGAGTGATCTCTCTCTCTCTTTCTCTGTCTTTGTCACACCTGTCTCACAATCCTTAGTCTACTCTCTCTTCCTGCCTCCTTTCTCTCCATGCCTCTTCTCTGTCTCTCTGCTGTCTTAGACTGACTACAGCCTGCCTGGACCACTCAAGATCATTCTTAATGACAGTCATTACATAGTTCTGCATTGCCTGAGGCCATTTCTGCAACAATGAGCAGGAAAGATTTTGCCCTGCCACTCCCTACTCCTGCAGTTGGGCTCACTATGCCAACTTTATTGGAACCAAGAAGTTTTTCAAAAACTCTCCATTAATTACAGGAACCCCAACGCACAGTGCCCCCTTCTCATTAACACAGTTGCTTTCAGTTGCCACTAAATTATCTCACCATCATGACCCCCATAATCTAATTAGACTTCTGGAAATGGAAAGTGCCAGTGAACAAGGCAGGCGCCGCACTTTCATCTTAAAACTGATCATAAAATATTTGTGCCCTTTCGTTCTTTGCCACATAAACTCTGCCCCATAAGAGTCTCCTTTCATTCTCTCCCATTTATAAAGAGGAGCTTGAATATTTGATATAAAATGAGCATCTTAATAGAAATCGCTTCATGTATGGGAGGTTTTCTTTTCCAAGTGTGAGGTCATTACAATAATCGCACCTGACTCCCCAGGCATCTGATGCCTCACAGCCAAACCTCCCACTGGGCTTCAATGGAGGTGTGAATGATACTATCACTGGGAAGAAGATAAAATGTGTTATTATCATTACTCTATTTTTAAGAGGGTCTGACTGTGGCATGAGGTGGTTGGGAGCATAATCTGTATGAAGCATTCAGAGAAGATAAATTGAGTTAAACTTCTCAAGACACAGCACTTTCAAACCTGTCATTAAACCTCTGTATTTCCTAAAATCTCAGCTCTAGAGAGAAAATAATTAGCTAAGTGAAGTCCAGACATGTCTATTGAGTATCTACTATGCACCCAGCATCGTGCAAGGTTCCTGACATTCAAATAAGATTATGAGTTGCTTAACACCAAGGCTCCTGGCTTTTGCTTCTCTTATTTTCATTCCGTACATTCCAAGGTTCTGGGAATTGAGATGCCCAATACCTACTGAGTGAGACAAAACCTAAATAGGAAATGGTTGCTGTCCTAGTGAAACCAATACTCTGGCCACAATGCAAGACTAACACATACAAAATAATTAAAGTACTGCATAGGCTGATGCACTCTCCTGTTTTCCATTGAGTGGCTTATCCTGAAACTCTCACAGAACTTCTGAGTGAAGGAAGACACATATGTGTGCGTATTCCTCCTTCTCTGAATAAATACACGCTTTTGTAGTGCAAGTACAACGCCATATAGGCTGAATCTTTTTTTTTTTTTTTTTGGAGACGGAGTCTCGCTCTGTCGCCCAGGCTGGAGTGCAGTGGCCGGATCTCAGCTCACTGCAAGCTCCGCCTCCCGGGTTTACGCCTTTCTCCTGCCTCAGCCTCCCGAGTAGCTGGGACTACAGGCGCCCGCCACCTCGCCTGGCTAGTTTTTTGTATTTTTTAGTAGAGACGGGGTTTCACCATGTTAGCCAGGATGGTCTCGATCTCCTGACCTCGTGATCCGCCCGTCTCGACCTCCCAAAGTGCTAGGATTACAGGCTTGAGCCACCGCGCCCGGCAGGCTGAATCTTTAACTCAAGAATAATCATTCTCAATACGCTGGGAGACTAACCAAGGGCTAGGCTGCTATTAATGAACAAAGGAGGCTGGAGGGCTCCCAAGTTGCTTCAGGTTGCTCCATCTGGTGAACTTTCTTAGGGTGGTTTGCTGCTTCTGGATCTGATATAGAAACTGAAGGAAAATCACTGCCCCTTAACTCTAATGAATATTAGAGTTCATACAGTCTAGAATGTATCTTTTCATGAATGAAACACTTTTGTGCAGGAAACAGTTGTTCAGTACACTTTGACCAATATTTAGTGATTACCTATTGTTTGCCCACCTCAGTGCTAGGTAAAGTTGAATAAGATCTGGCCACATGGACTATGCCATCCTCTGGTCCACTGTGGGACACAGGTGGAGCACGGACACTGTATTAAATGTAGGAATCTATGATCAATGAGCTTATAGGGAGCCAGTGAGGCACAGAGAATGTGGCATTCAACTTGACCTTGGCGTGGTTCTCAGTATGAGTGTCAGGGAAGGCTTGTTAGAGCTGAAGACACCTATGCTGAGGCTTGAAGAAGCATCATGAATTAGCCATTCAAAGGGCATGACAGGTGGGCAAGTGGGACAAAAATAAAAACATTCCAGGGAAGAAAACAGACAACAACATCAACAATAGCAGCAGCAAAAACAGCACCCACTTGTTGAACTCTTACTATGTATCAGCTACTTTGCTAAACATTTCCCGAGGATTATCTCCATGATTCCTCACCATAATCCTTGACTCTAGGTGATATTCTTTTCCCCATTTTATGGATGTGACCACTGAAGTCTTGAGATCACCCAGCTGGTGAGTGGAGCACTGAGATTTCAACACAAGCAATACAAAGTCAGAACACATGCATTCAACCAGAGCACTTCATGGCCCATGTGTGGTATGTAGAAAAAATGAGCCAAAACTTAGAAACAAGGCAAATGGAAGGAGACAAGTCCTTTCGGGTCTCCCCAAGGATTATTAACAGTACAGGAACATGTGCCCCTGTTAGGCTTGCTGTCCACTACTGATTAAAGGCTCGGAACCTGCCAGCTTCTTTTTGGCAGGGAGCATGGATCTCGCTCTATCGCCCAGGCTGGAGTACAGTGGCGCGATTTTGGCTCACTGCAACCTCTGTCTCCCAGGTCCAGCAGGTTCAAGTGATTCTCCTGAGTAGCTGGGATTATAGGTGCCCACCACCATGCCTGGCTAATTTTTGTATTTTTAATAGAGACGGGGTTTCACCATGTTGGCCAGGCTGGTCTCGAACTCCTGACCTCGTGATCCACCCGCCTCGGCCTCCCAAGTGCTGGGATTATAGGCGTGAGCCACCGCGCCCAGCCTGTATTGTTATTATTATTATTATTATTATTTTTAGTAGAGATGGGGTTTCACCATGTTGGTCCGGCTGGTTTTGGACTCCTGACCTCAGGGGATCCACTCGCCTTGGCCTCCCAAAGTGCTGGGATCACAGGTATAAGCCACCATACCTGGCCAATCTGCCAGCTTTTATGTTAACTTGTGGACTTTTGCCTACCAAAGAAGTGAATAATTTTTCTTTGGTAGAAGAGATAAACTATGAGGTTATGATTTTATTGCCTGTTACGACACTAACTGAACTGAACGACACTAACTGAACAACTTACTCTACACGCTTTCTCCAGTGCCTGCATTCTCCAGCTTTACCACCATGCTGTCTTCTGCATTAAAGAGTTGAATGAGCCTTTGAAATAACTTTTTAGTTTTTGGAAAATAATACCGTGGCAGTGGAAATCCCAAAGGAGTTGAAATTTGGTTGAGATTTCTAAGGAGATGAGGCTGGGGCAGAAGGCAGGGCCAGATTCTGGAAGATTTGGTGCTTCCCCGGGCTTCCCTTGGCCATAGGAATGGCTCAGCTGCTCTAGGAGGTTCAGATTAAATCAGAAAAGAGCTTATGTCTCCTTTAACAATGAAAATGACAACAGGTTTTGGAGGCTTTTCAGAAGGCTTTTGGTGTGTGATGGGGAAATACAGAAGCTTCCAACCCTGCCGAGTCCCTTGTCCCTTGGTGGCCCAGAGCTGCAGGAGGGGGCGCCTTTCATGGGCCTGTCATATTCAGCACAGCTTTCAGGGCAAACTGGCTCATTTTGTGATGCTTCAGCGTGAGCCCATAGGTAGCACTTTTCAGTCAACTTGAACAATTACTTTAAATTTAAGCTTTGTTTGCTCTGGATCTTCTTTGGGAGGTTTTCTACTGAATATTTTAAGTGATTAGACTGGGCACATAGGAATATATTTCACAATTTGGAGACTTCTTCAGTGTATATATTTATGGCCCCTGGATGTTCCAAATCCTATTAAATTGCACCTTTATTTCTTCTATTTTTGTTCTTCTAAAGATAAGATTTTGGCTGACTTGACCTGTTATTTTGGTTAGGGGCTTCAGATCATGACTCCACATAACAAAGAAAGAAGTAAAATAAATAATTGCATCATTCTTAAATTCCTATTCATTGCTCTTTTTTGTAGCTGGATATTACTTCATTATTCTGGGCCCCTTTCCATAGATGGCAGGTGGCTAAGAGAAAACTCAGGTATCCTAGAATTTGGGAGCTGAAAGCAATTTTCACAATCATTTTGTTCTAGCTACTAGTATCCTGAATTTCATTCTGATTTCATTAGTATTAAGAATTCCCACTATTATTGTAAAGATAATTAATTTTTCAAGATTAAGGTTTTGCATCTTGACTACAGGTATCAGTTAGTTCTGATTGGACTGATGGTTTGGCTATTAACAAAATATTAGTCCCTGCCATGAGAAACAAAATGCCTAAAAATTTAACAGACTTATGAAATTTAAATATTTTTACTTATTCATTGGCTCTGGTAGTTTTAAACATGGTAGATAATATAGTTTGAAATAATAATGGATTAGCTTTGATACAAAACTGATAGAAGCTAAGAGCTGTGCTCACTCTACTTCCTTGTTATCTTGAACTGAGCTACACCTCGAGCAGTTGAGATCTGATGATAGCATGGCTGATACATGTTTGCTTTTTTTTTTTCCTCCTTGGACTTAAGATGAGAGAATATTGTGTGTGTGTATGTGTGTATGTATGTGTGTGTGAGAGAGAGAGAGAGAGAGGGACAGAGAGAGAGAGAGAAAGGATATACTTGTTTTCCTATTATTGCTAGTCTAGTCTTTCAAGTGCAAAACCATTCAGATTTTGTCGCCTTGATGTTTTACTGAGTTCTTACCACCATTTGGAATCTACTTATTCATATAGACTCATCTTAAATATAAGGGGAGAAAACATGTTTCTGAAATGAAATCACAAATTCTCTATACATTACATGATCTCCCTGAGAAGTTAGTTCAACATCTAGAAAATCAGAAAAATCAGCCTGGTTTATTCAGGTATGGATTATCTGATATGATTATTAAATCATTATTGGGCTAGTGTAATAGAAGTTGTTTCAAGTTATGCCTCACTTTGAGCAAACTTGAGTGGCGCTTTTACTGCATTAGCCCTAATTACTCAATAATGATCCTGTACTCCCTTGAATCAGACCTCCATGGCTGCACCAGGGAACTGCAGCTAATCAATAGCTATTGAGCAGTTTGATCACCAAGGCTGATCTGTTTGAGCACCTCCAGCAGCCACTGCCATCCTTCCTCCCGGTAGCTCACAAACTGACATGTTCCCAGCTCGCCACTCCCTCCTGCATCTCCTCGATGGCCCCCTTTTACAAATCAATAATGTCATAATCAGTATGCCTCTGAGACTCTGAGAAAGTAAAAAAATTGCCTGAAACAAAACACCTGGGGGACCCATATAGCACATGCATATAGGCATACAAGCTAGAAAACACGTATTTGTAAACCCTCGACCCATATTCATTTCTCCCATACTGTATTGTTTATAAAATAAGGTGGGAATGTTCCTTTGTTGTACTTTTACCAAAGATCACCTATTTGAAAACAGTACTGTTCTTACTAGAGACTGATAAATTATTTGGCTAGTATTTTCCAGCAGCCTACAAAGTGCCTGTCAAATGTTTTCCATTTAGTTGTTATTATGCCTGTAATCCCAGCACTTTGGGAGGCCGAGGCGGGTAGATTGCTTGAGGTCAGGAGTTTGAGACCAGCCTGGCCAACATGGTGAAACCCTGTCTCTACTAAAAATACAAAAATTAGTCAGGCATGGTGGCATGTGCCTGTAATCCCAGACACTCAGGAGGCTGAGGCAGGAGAATCGCTTGAACCTGGGAAGCAGAGATTGCAGTAAGCCAAGATTGCGCCATTGCACTCCAGCCTGGGTGGACAGAGCAAGACTCCATGTTAAAAAAAAAACAAAAACAAAAACAAAAAAAAGGCAGTTTCAAGATTATGTTTTTCTCAGATGTCTCTCATCATATTTAATGCTGTAAAAGCACATAGCTACTGCCTCTCAATCCTTTGTTTCACTCAGTGATTATTTACTGAGCATGTAACATGTGTCAGGAACTGTACTAGGTAATTTTGCATCCATTCTTTTTTAATTTTTTTTTTTTATTTTTTTTGAGATGGAGTTTCACTTTGTTACCCAGGCTGGAGTGCAGTGGCGCGATCTCAGCTCACTGCAGCCTCCACCTCCTGGGTTCAAGCAATTCTCCTGCGGAAGACTCCCGAGTAGCTGGGATTACAGGGGGACGCCACCACACCTGGTTAATTTTTGTATTTTTAGTAGAGGCTTCGCCATGTTGGCCAGGCTGGTCTTGAACTCCTGACCTCAGGTGATCCACCCACCTCAGCCTCTCAAAGTGCTGGGATTACAGTCGTGAGCCACCATGCCTGGCCTGCATCCATTATTTCTAAATAAAATTTCTAATTAATTGAATTACTTCAGTACCTTATTAAGTCTATACATGATTTCTTAAAATTGTTTTATAAGCCACCTAGTTTAACTCCTTTCCTTTTCTTTTCTCCCTGCAATTGTCTGTGTTTCCAAAACCATTCTGTAGAAATGATAACCTACTAAAAAATAAGCTGATCCCTGCCTAAAGCCAGAAGTAATTCTACCTTGTTTATAGTGAAAGATGAAGAAAGGCACTCGAAAGAAAACAAAAATCAAGTGAGTTGTTTCGTCAGAAATATATATTACTGTACTATATATGTTACTATATATTTCAAGCACCTAATTAAATAAGATCAAATCCAGAAACTATTAACTACCTACTATGTGCTTGGCTTTGGCTAAAGCTCTCTATCTACCTCATCAAATTACGAGCTTCATTCACTGTTCTCCAAAAGAAGTAGAAGTCCCTATTTATGGAAAAAAAAAATCTGCCTTTGCTCATGTTGGGACTATGACAGAAGTGGGAATCCACTGGAAATCAGGCAGTAAATCAGGAAATTTGGGTTCCAATCCAACTGTATGACCTCAGGCAAATCTCTGAATCTCAAGAGGCCTCAGTTTCTTCACGTGTAAAACAGAGCATTGGCCACAAGCCCAGCCTGTGTGTTTCTAGCTCTCCTAGGTTTGTGGGAAGCTTTTTATCTGTGGGGAGTGAAATCTCAGGAAGGTCTGTCTTCCAGCACCTGGGGTAGATATCTGGCCTATTTCCCCTCAAAAGTCCAGCTCAGCAGCCAGAGACCCAGAAATGGACCAAATCTGTGAAATTCTCATGAGGGTCTCGTTTAAGTACTGCCAAAAATAAACAGCCCGTTCTTGCATCCTGCAACAGGGGCGTCTGGGCTCAGCTCTGATTACCAGGGAGTCAAGTATAAAAGTGTAATACCCACCTGTTTCTACTGCCCATTTAGCATATTTGTAAATTATTTACTGGATGCACTAGAGGAGGCAGGCCCATATAAGCATGTGATACCAAGAATAAGTTCTCTCACAATGAAGGGAAAGAGTGCAGGGGAGGAAAATAGGGGACCACCTGTCTTTTGCCTTGGAGGAATATCTGTGCATGGCAGGCAAAGGTGGAAACACAAAGGCTAATTTCTCAATCCATAAAGGGAGGTCTCCAGTGCTTAATCAACAAAGTTGAATAACCACTGATCTGGGTGGGTGCACAGCATAGCCCAAATCTTTTGCTTAAGCCAAATGATATCTTCCTTGAAGTCAGCCATAGCACCAGTTCCCACTTCCAAGACTCTGCCCAACTTGCTCCCTTTGTTTGGACACCCTCTCTCCAAGGTGCTACTAATCCATCAAATCTCAGGGGTAACTTCCTCTGCATTTCCCTGTGACTTTCCCTCCGTTGTCTTCTTCTTGTACTCCTCACTGTCACCATTTACCTGGCAATTCCACCAAAAACTTTTTGTTTCACACCAAGTAAAGGCTCATGATCATATTTGAGAGATGACTCCATTCCTTCAGAGCAAGAGTTTTCAAATGGCTGGAGAGAACACCAGTTCCAAGAGATGTTAAGAGATAGTCCCAGAAAAAAGGGTTGTGTGTTCAGATATGATTCTGCAACCTCACAATGCACATTGGTCAATGCAAGGCCCTGAAAAGCCCTGCAAGAAGGAACCAGGGGTAAGGCAGCAGCTTTTCCTACACCTACTTTTCCATGAAAACATCCTTTATCACAAAACACCTACTAGTATTTTGCTGAATTCAACTGGGGAAGTGTCATTCCAAGTGTTTCTTTCTGTTATTTCAATTGGGCTCATTTTCTAATTACCAGTGATTTCCATGAAGGAGTTAGTTATATAGACAAGTTGAGTTCTTTACTCAAAGCAAACTGCTAAATTGAAAAATGAATTTGGACTAAATATTAAGAATGAGCCTCTTCTTGGGTTTCTAATCATAATAGGCCTTTCTAAATACTGCAATGTGCTTGCCACATTTATATTAATATGTTAATTCAAGAAATATGTATGTAACATTGTCATGCTGCATGTCAGGGAGATAGCAAGAATCTAAATAGTTGACTCTGCCTCTGAGGTATGTGCAATTTTGTTACATGGGAGAAGTTGCAGTCTGTGAAATGATGGGAACTGCATGGTAGAGATTCTGGGTATCCTGGAGGAGCTGTGACTAGCTGTGTTTTAAGGACTTGTAGGATGCGATTAGAAATTGAGTAAGGCTGTCTCCAAGTTCAGGTGTTAAGTCAAACCCAAGGCCTCTCTTCCTGGAGGCAGGGATGAGCTTGACACAGTGGAGGTGGGCACAGGGGCTGGTGGGAGGCACTGTGGGGAACAGAGGTGGAAAGGACCAGGCTGTGGAGAACTTGAGATATCTAAATAAGGAGTTTATATTTTATCCACTGTTGGCGAGGACTCTGGGAACTACTGAGAAATTCATCAATTCATGGGTAGGAGGTATCGATGCATCAATATATCAGTGATTACTGTCTTTCAACCCTGATGAACAAGGGACAGTGAAATGCCCTGGTTGAGAGCATGGGCTTTGGAATCCTGACTGTCCATAGGTTCTTGGGGCAGGCTTCTTTACTCTTAGCTTCCTCTTCTGAAAATGATGATACAAGTGTTTATTTTATGAGCTACAAGAAATAACATATATAAGGTCCTTGATATAGAGATTAGTAATTCCTAAGGCTTGACAAAGAGTGATTAATAATGTTAGCATTTAGTTGCTACTCAGTGGACCCATGTTAGAATAAAGTGAAGAGCGTTCCAGAGTACCCACCCTCCACATTCCCAGGAGATCTCCTTCTTTTCTCAGATCTCCTCCCACTTCAAAGAGCCAGTGCTGAAACAGCTCCCATGTTCAGAGTCTACGGGACGATGGCAAAACAGAGTACTCTTACCTGTATTCAACAGGCCATTCTCAGTGGGCTTTCTTCACATTCGTCTTGCTTGGGGTGAACCCAAAGCATCTGAAAAGTGCTCACCTGCATCCGATGTTGCTGCGGATGCAGCAAGGAGAGATAACACTGGGGCTGGTGGAATTGCAACACTGTCAACTGCAGCTGGCTTCTTCCTGGTCATCATGGTGGGCACTGAGCCTTCGTTCTTACTATGCACTGCTGTCTGGTCCACTTTTAAGTGGGGACTTGGCATCCCTAAAAAATAACAACCCCAAAGCTTTCAGTCACTTTAAGGGAACAGGAAGATAGACAACATATAACCTGGACATGATCTGAGGAAATGGTCAAATGATTTGGACACTTCCTTCTGGTACAACAAGAATGAAATTTAAAAATGCTTAAAGAGGAAAAATAGCTATGACTGGTTTTGCTTTTGTGGCTGAGGTTAGGAGTGATGCCATTCTAGGCTGGCTGTCTGGAAGTGGCGGGGTCACAGCGTAGGCCTAGTGAAGCAGAATAATCCATCAGGTGACCCTTTGCCTTCTGATGATGTACACTGCTATCTTTACAGAGGCTGTGCTGTCTGCAGCATGATGGGGAGTTCAGAGTGGAAGAGACATGGCTCCTACCCTAGTAAGACTTCTCATCTCATCCAGCTGGGAAACAAGGCTGAATGAGAAGGAAAAATTGGACAGTAAGCTCGTGCAGGCTTGTGTGTTACTTATCCTAGGTGTTTGGGGAGTTCTGAGGACGTAGAGATCAGTGTTGAAAGAAGTGGGGAAAGGCTCATGCTGAAGCTTCAAGGATGAGGGAAAGGCACTTTCGGTAAGAGCGTAGGCTAAGGCATGGGTGGGGAGTAAACATGATGCAGATGAGGCCAGCATGCTGGAGGTGGAAGATGAACTGTGGGGATTAGTGTGTCATCAGCCTGTAGGGTAAGGAGAGCTGATTTGGGGGCCTTTGAGTGTCTGGTCATAATAGGCATCATATGTCATGTCATGATGATGCTGAAAAGCCTGAGGAGTCAGGAGGTGCCCCTGTAAGGGCCTAGAAATTTCCTATGTAACAAACAGTAAGAGCTATTCTGCAATCCCATTTCCTGAGCTTGAATCCAGGTTCCGCCACTTTCCAACTCTGTGATGAAGAGCAAGTTACTTAATCTCGCCAAGTTTTAAACTTCTTTACTTGTAAAAATGGGGTGGTGATGATACCACCTTGTAGGGGATGTTGTGAGCATCCAACAAGTCGATCAATGTAAAGTGCTTAGAACAGTGCCTAGTGCATAGTTCGTGCTATGAAAGTGCTTAACATTATTATTATCCCTATTATTGCAACTATCATTACTATGACCTGCTGCTTCCTCAGAACCAATTGTAATCAGCAAGCAAAGGGTCAGTTCTTCTCCCTGACATGACTAAGAATATATGGGCACCTTCCTCCCCACCCCAATGCAAAAACAAGGCTCTCTAACTCATCCAAATGTAAGTCCAGAGGGTGACGGCATGTGAATCCATTTCAAATGGTTACCTATTCAGTTTCTCCATCTGTTGGCTACATAACACTGACAGCAACAACAACAAATTGGGCCTTACCATATTGGTTCTTGACTCATTTTTTTTTATCCCAACTAACCTGAGTGATACAATCCCCTCCCAGAGTAACATTATCTCGCTGCCATTTTGAGATCAGCTTCTCTTGGGCTTCGTGGCAACCCTGTGAAGCATGTAGTGTGGATATTACCATTTTCTCAATTTTATAGATGAAGAGAACACATTTCTAAAAGGTTAAAATAGAACTGAACTCACTCATACAGCTCTTAATGTCAAAGCTGGAAGTTTCCAGGTAGCTGGACGCTAAACCCAGGGATCATATTGGTCCATCTGGCCATACTCTAATACTGACCATGACCCCAGTCTGCCAACAGCATGTTTCGTGCAGAGGATGAAGAGGCCCCAGTATCACACCTGGATAAGGCATCTGTAACTATCTAAGGAAGACAGTCATGCTGACATTTACCTCCTTCCTTCCTCCTATTCTCCATTTCGGTCTCTGAAACTCCCAGTTGTGATGCCATGAACAAAAATGCCACTTATGCTTTTCTTGGAGTTTATATTTCATAGCCCTTTGAAGGTGGAGATAGGCAAATATCAAATTCTATGACAGACAGATTGGAAGGCACAACCATCAAGAAACTAGAAGGTGTAGCAAGTATGTATAGTATGCCTTGTTTGTAAAATTTGCAGGTGTGCTCATCATGGGCTAGGTACAGACATATTTAAAATGCATTCAAAATCATCTGTAAAGCAACACATCCAAATAGGTAACAGTGGTTATTCTGAGGAAGGAGAGCTCAGAGACTGGTAAGGAAGAGGCGGTGTTTTTACTTCTTAACTTTTTATTTTTTTGGGACGGAGTCTCACTCTGTTGCCCAGGCTGAAGTACAGTGGCACAATCTCGGCTGACTGCAACCTCCACCTCCTGGGTTCAAGCGATTCTCCTGCCTCAGCCTCCCAAGTAGCTGGGACTACAGGCATCTGCCACCACACCCAGCTAATTGTTTGTATTTTTAGTAGAGATGGGTTTTCACCATGTTGGCCAGGATGGTCTCGATCTCCTGACCTCGTGATCCACCAGCCTCAGCCTCCCAAAGTGTTGGGATCACAGCCATGAGCCACCGCGCCTGGCCACTTCTTAGCCTTCTTTATGGTTAATATTTAAAAAACCCACAAACATGTATTAAACTTTTCATTCCTTTCAGAAAACAAACACAGTTTGGAAAATATCCAGAAGCCTGTGGGCACAGGGGCAGAATGACTGAGGTGTTTTCACAACTTGGCTGCTAAAAAGTCTGATAATGGGCAAAGCAGGCATGAGTCTGATGAAAATTTCCCATTTTGGTACCCTGCACCACCATGGCATTCCCACCGAATGGATGGAGGCAGAATTTCCATGGAACACCTCAGGAAATCTAAGCTGTCAGATTTCTATTGCATAACAGCTCCTCTGGAAAAACTCACTGATATGTCATCTTTATACCATGGACACAAGTTGGGAAGGTAATTCTTTGTTCAAATTATGATATGCTTGGGGCATGAAGGCCATAAACAGGATTAGCAGTCAGATATTTAGCTCTCACTTGGTAATAAATGGAGTCAAGTCACTTTAGTTGTACCCATTTTTATGCAAATGCTCACAATCCAAATTAGTCTCAGTCCACATCAATTCATTAGAGTTGATCCAGTCAGATCTCTCATGGGTGTACTTTGCTACTCAAGTGTTTATGTTACAGAATACACTAATAGTAATAAAATGATACTTAAAACATTCTATAATTTAGATGGTTACTATTAGCTTTCTTGAAAACCCTAGATCCTTTAGAATTTTCTAGATTACAGTACAGCTTTCTAGTTACCACCCAATGATTTTGAAAACAAATTAAAAAAGAAAAAAAAAAAAAGCCCTGACATTTTTCTCAGCCATTTTTGAATTTTGAAAGGATAATGGAAACAATCCCAGAAATAATACAAGCAAGAATATTAAGTAAACTTTAAACAAAGGCTAATCTATGAACACTTATTAATCCACAAAATCTGTCTGAGGGCAGAGGTGTCAGGAGATGGTGATGGGGTACTGGTCCTTGGGAGAGTGCATTGGGCGGGCTGACCACTGGAAGTCTCTTCATTACCCTTCATTGCAGGTGGTGACTGATATTCTATGATGAGCATAAGCAAAGTGGTTGGGGGGGGGGCGACATTTGAAACGTTTCTTCTCAGCATGAACCAGGCTTCTATCAATGGGAGGGAGATTTTTGATGCTAGAGGGTGATCATAAAGAAACCCAGATTTAACCTTGTACTGATGGGACCATTGAGATGTAGCACCACTGCTTACACAGAGACAATTGTAATGCCACTGGTGTGCTCTGGGAAGGGATCACTGTCTCAAACTCAGAAAGTAGACTGTATGGAGAGCACTCTTGGTAGGCGTGTTCAGAGCATCCCTAAATCCCAACATGAGACAAATTGCACTGAGGATTGCCTAGTTGGAGGCCAGTAAGTTTTTAAAGAGGAAAATAACAATGCTAATAACTTTGTGGATCCAACATCTGTTCTTAATTAAAAGACACAGTCAGGAGGAAATACAAAAAAGTTAAACCTATAAGAAAAACATTCCGCTATAACCTATTGACCTCTATTGATAATTTTTTTAAAAAAGTCTTTGAAACTGTGCTGTAGCCTATGTAGAAATAGTCACTCATTTTCAAAGGTAATTTCTCATAGACCACTTATCCCCTCAAACCTCTACCTGCACACCGTGTTTGCATTAGGGACTTGATTTATGGATTTCTGCTCCTTCGATGCAGAAGCTGACTTCCTGTTGCCTTGGTTACTTGGAGCTCAGTTCAAGGTTAAACTACTCCCAAATCAAAATCAGTGGCAGGCACTGCATCTAGTGGCCAGGTTATTGACTGCCCCAGGATGCGAAAAGGTCAGAGACCAAAGCATTGTTTACTACCTTAAGGGTGAGTCAATAGCTTCAATATTTCGATTCTGTTTCTTCCGAAGTAGTAGTTGCTGCTCAATTACCTCCTCCCCAGGTTGCTGAAGGTCACAGAGGTCATGAAGGAAAAGTAGGGTCCATGGTGGCTGACTTTCCCAGGATCCCTTTAATGAGCTCTGCAATCTTGGATAATAAAAACCAGCCTCACCTTAGAGAAGCTGTATGTTGTTCTATGGTTTATAAAGCTAGTTATCTACTTTATATCGTTTCTCTATCTGAAGAAAAACAAACAAAAATCTTTGTGGGATGGCTACTATTTACTACCCTTTCCTAGATAAGAAAGTCAAGGGGCTCAGAGAGGTCATCTGATCTATCTAAAATCACACAGCTGTAAGAAGTGGGACGATCTAGATTCTCTGATTCCCAGTTGGTTCTTTGTTCTGCAGTTTCTTGAAAATAGGTGATGGAGTCATCACCAAGGGATCCATACGTAATTCATTTTGTAACATCCGCTGCAGAGCACAGTATATCTGACAGATAGTATGTGATTAATATAGGCTTGTTGAACCGTTTAATTAATTTTGTAATTCTAAGATTTGCAAATGTAGATATTTCATGGTGACAAAGCCCAGGCTGGCATGGTGGAAGAGGCTGACACCACTGGGATGGTTGGTCCCTTTAGTCATCTTCCTGGCTCCCTTTACACTGCAGAAGGCAGATTTTGGCATAGAGTGGGAGTTATATTGAGCAGTTAGTGGTTTTTAAACTTGCGAAGAGCTTTGATATGCATTATGCTATTTGTCCCTTGCAGCATCCCTGTGCTGCAAATGGTGAAACCCCTAAATTGCGAACAAGGAAATAAAGGCACAGAAGACCAACTGATTTGCCCAAGTTTACATATCATATGTGTGGATGAAGCGATGCTGAAATCCATGTTTCTTGACTTAATTCAATGTTTTTTCTTTCCCTATAACAAATAGACTTTTGGGTAAACCAGTAAATGACATATTTTTCACAAGAAAAAAACTACTCTTGAAAACTTGATAATAATTCCCTCGCCAATATATTGGTTGTCTATTCAGATTATTCTATTGTTCTTTTTTCTTGTTTGCAAATGAACTTCATTCATGGCAATAAGGGGAATCGATATTACAGAAGAAAGTGAATCAAGTAATAGATACCTGTAGGTTTTGGGAAATAATATTTTTCTGTGCCAAAGTCAATACATATTTTATTTTTGTTGAACTGGCTTATTCATTAATTCAAGAAATATGTACTGAACATCTACCATACAAGAGATATGGCACTGGTCAAAACAATTAAAGAACCTTTTTCCCGAGATTTACATTCTAATAATTGTTGTGTAGCATAAGAGCAGCTGTGACTTTTTGTAAGGAAGGGCAATGAAAGAGCCTAAAACACTTTTTAATCATCAGAAGACAGAGCCTCTGCTACTATTCATATGGCATCTTTGGGTGAATTAGAAAAAGACAAAATTAGAAAAAGGCAAAATTCCAAAAATATAGCTCCATGGACTCAGAGCTTAGCAAAGAGAGGGCACCTTTGGGCAAATTAGAAAAAGACACAGCTTTCTGTGTGCACATGAACCCCAGGGGCTCATAGCTTGGGGAGAGGAGTGCAGGATGGATTTTATCCCCATTCTTCCCCCAAGCTAGGCACCTGTGAATAGCAAACAACCTGCTTAATCAGAGGTGATGACCCTATCAGCATTAGTTTTATGTCAAATGAGTTTTACTTCATTCTAGGATGAGTGAAGAGATGAATTAAGGAAATTTATCATCATCACCTTCATTCTAGGATAAATTTCACCTTTTAGGATGAAGGTTACTTTGGGGCAGAATACTATTCACTGATTCTAGAATAAATCATTTGGAATTTAACTTGTTGGAGAGTTGACTAGCAAAACTTGGAAGTTGTGATCTCTGTCTTCACAGAGATGGTTTAGAAGTGGGGAGGGGGGTAAGACAGAAACACCTATAAAATTGATAAACCAAACAACAAAGGAAGCCCAATGAGTCCTTCACAAATTAGGAGGCAAATGAGATCTCAATGGGATCTGAGGTGACCTCCTGCTCATCCATTTATTATTTCAACATTCATGAAGAACCCATAAGTGACAAGCACCATCAGGCCTCAGGAACTTGAGTCCTTCCTGAATGGAGTCAACCACTCACTCAGGAAGATACACACAGGTACAAAACTCCCAATCTTAAAAGTTGGGTAGAATTCCACAACTAGAAGCAGAAGGAGGGCCTGCCAGGGCTGGAAAATGACCAGAGCAAAAGCAGAAATTACATTTCTTTGTGCAGCTGCAAAAAGAGTGCTTTGGATGAGTTGTAAAAAAAACAAACACTGAGCGCTGCCTGGAAAGGCAGCTGGGAAAAATTAAAACCGTATCTTCTTGTCAGGTAGAGTTTAGGCCTCCTTCCTGTTTGTCGTCTCACTATCCTGAACAGACTTCTGTAACAGAATACACCTCCTGTTTCACACTTACTTGTTCATTTCTCTGCCAATTCTTCTAGGCAACTGCAAAAGTTTTGGGGTTAGAAACCATGTCTCACTTCCTGTTGGTTCCCCGGCACCTAGCTTGGTAGGTATTAGGTACTTACAAACGGTAGATGAACACATCTATCTTTCTAGGCTCAAACCTTTTAGGAAACTGCACTAACTACTTTAGCCCACATATTGCTCTATTCTAAAACTCCTTTTTTCCATTAAAGTATATATAGTGTACATGCTATGAAATACAGCAAATGGGTAAAGAATATATTCTCTAGAGTGAGACTACCGGCCTTACTAGCTGTGTGATCTTGGGAAAGTTATATTAACTTTCCATGCCTTAATTTTCTCATCTGTTAATGAGGTTGTTGTGTGGATTAAAGGAGTTTACATATTGGGGTAAACGGAAAATAATGTTATCCCTCCAAAGTTATCCACATCCTAATTCCTAGAACCTGTGAATATGACAAAGGTAAATTAAGATTGCAAATAAAACTTAATGCTGCTAATCAGCTGACCTTAGGATAGAGTGAGTACTCTTCATTATCTAGATGGTCACAGTACAATCACAAAAGCCAATTCAAATGAAAGAAGGCAGAAGAGAAGAGTTAGTGAAAAAGAGATATGATGCTGGAAACAGGGTGAGAGAGCTGCAATGTTGCTGGGCCTGAAGACTGAGGAGGAAGCTATGATCAGGGAATGCAGACGGCCTCTAGAAGCTGGAAAACAAGGAAATGGATTCTCCCCTACAGATTCCAGAAAGAAATGGAGCTTTCCTTGATTTTAGCTCAATGAGACCCATTTCAGACTTCCGACCTGTAATACTGAAAGATGATGCATTTGTGTTGTTTAAGCCACTAAGTTTGTGGAAATGTGTTATGGCAGCAAGAGAAAACTAACGCACATGTAAGAACACTTCCTTTGGTGCCTAGTTATAGTAAACACTCAGTTGTGTTAACCATGATGACTTCTTAGCACTACACTTAGTGATTGTCTCATTTTAAACTTATGTCTTAGGTACGTTAAAGTTAAGTGTGTCCCCTACAAGATTTTAATTCCTGAGAAAGCAGAGACTTTATATTCTTTTCCTGTATCTTGCTAGCATAAGACTGATCCAAAGAAATTATTCAATGGATATTTATGGTTAATATCTTACATGAGAGAGAAATAATTTGCTAATATGAAAGTTAAGAGATAGAAATTGTGAGACATTGGGTTATTGCAAGCTCTTCCCCATGACTGTTAGATGAACTTGGACAAGACTTGGAATCTCATTCTGCTTTAATTTCCTCCTGGTCAGAATAAATCACTATTCTGATTCTGAGCTTTCTAGATTCAGAGAAACTGCTATACACAGTCTGGCTAGTTCTTGCCTTCTTAATTCAGAAGTGCAGAAATAGACTGAGAAGACAACATTTTTGTTCATTAGAAAATAACAGATATACACTAAAGAGTATTTTACTCTATGCAGTAAATTCTAATGATGCAGAAATCACTCTCTCTTAATTCTATAGTGGAAAGATTATGCCAGAACAAAGATGTTTTCTAGAAGTGTCCAATGACATCACTTAGAATGGAGAGGTATTAGACATAAAAATTGCAAAGAGGAGCCATCCCAAGTTAAATGTTTTAATTTTTCTGCATCTCCAACATCAGATTCTATTCTTTCCAGGTCACTGGTGGTGGGAGAGGGAGAAACACATATACACACAGAACCCAGTTTAAAGTTCACAGATATTTTTAAGCTCAGGTTAGAATTCTTGCCTAAGTTGGTTTGTACACACACATGAACACACACGTACATGCGCACACACACACACACACACACACACACACTACAGAAGGACAAAGCACAGATAGACAGAACCAAACAAAATACTGACGTAATGGCAACCATGCTTTAAAAAGTGCAGAGACAATAGGGTGGTAACTATTCTTTGAAAAGTATAACAAACTGAGTTGCAAAAGGTACTAATGAGGAAAAAACCAATGCATACATGTAATTAAGACCAATTCATTAGTACAATGTACCAAGTATGCACATTACATCCTTGTCAATCAGGTAGGTTAAGAATTTGCTGTAGTAATAGACATAAAGCATGTTACAGGCTATTGCTGAACATATTGGAGCTTCAGTAGAGTAAAATCAAGGTAGGTTAACGTTGGAAGAAAGCTAGTCCAATCCTTCCTGGGTATCTGAGTCCCAGAAAGGGGATGTGACTTGCTGTGCCTAGTGTCACATACAGAGGGTGGCAGAGGCATGATTCTGACACTAGTCACGTTCTTGGATCGTCTCAGGCCAGCATGCTGGCTTGGTGCTCAAGGGTCATATTCTGAGACTTCAAGAAACCAGTCTTTTTTTACTCCTGGTGCATGCTTGTTAGCCACACTCACAGGATGGCTTAGAAACAGACCAAGCCAAAAATGCCAGATGTGATATAAGCTGTAGGATCACTGTCTCTAGAAGATTCTTCTCTAGATTCTCCCAAATGTGAAGGACTTAGTAATGAATGCCAGTTAATATAAGCATCTTTCGTAGTGTCTTTCTTTTTACCTCTAGAGCACAGAGTCGCAGAGCACATCTGCATGGTAATACAGATCTCAATGCTAACTGGGTCACCTTATTTGCATTTTGATTACTGCTTATTTAGAAGCCACATTGAAAAAAGAGCTTGGTATCAGGAGCTTAGTGCATGTGTGCACATAAATATATGTATAAACAGATAAATGCACATTTAGTAGCTTGTGAAAGATTAGCCCAAAATGTCCTCACCTTTTATGGACATATCTGTAGAAGTTCGGGTGTGTATTGATGTTGGAATTATGAATAAGGTTATGGAATATAATTAGTCTTCTCAGCAAAAGATCACCCACTGTATATGGCTTGAGAAATCAATTCAGCACACATTCTCCTTGTTAAGTAGTCATGTCTTTTGATATGAGAAAGTTGCATTGTTTTAAGTGCTTTATCGGGTGTCCTTTCTTCAAACCACCTACTTTATTTCACTGTTTGAATTCCTCCTGTAGAATAGAAATACATCCTGATTGTGTGCAGGCATGCACATGTAGACACAGAATGTGTGCTAGAAAAGCTCTCCTCTTTGCAATAGAAGTGAAAAAAAAAAATCAGAGAAACTCAGACCCATCATTAGATAGATCTCCTAATCTTTATCTCTAGTAGTTCAGTCAGACGAGCTAATACCATGATGATGGCTTTGAAATCTCTTAGGAATTGGATGAGGAGAAGCGATAGTGATGAACTCCCAGCTAATAAACACAGAGTGCTTATTTCGGCAGAATGATCAATTTCTAGATGTCCTGAGGCTTGTCTGATACAGTTGATTTACTCATCCTCGCTTACCTCACTAATAAAGCCAAAGTCCACCATCAGATTACAGAGGGGCCTGGGATTTCTTAAAGGGGCAGGAGAAAGCCAAGGTAGTATTCATCACCTCCCTTTAAGCATCTCTGAGCATCTGCAGCCCTTGAAACCCCAGCTGCCTTCCTCGGCTGATACTCTATACTCAATAGACTTTGGGCTAGTACAGTAATACAGACAATTAATTTGTTACCTTGTTAGTGGAAATTTAATGCAATGATCTAAAAGAACTCTTACATATTGTGATAAACTTTAGTGCCTCCAGGCGGTTCCCCTCACATTGGGCTCATTTCACATCTCATCCATTATGTAAATGAGATTTGGAAATAGTTGAGTTTCACTAATGTAGCTCAACCCTGATGGATTGGAGAGAGCCAGTCCTACTGAAACTAATGAGGTTAAATGCATCTCAACATTTCTTTCTACTTGGTTGATTCTGTAAGCCCCTGTTTAAGAAATGGATGCAGTGCATTTCTTTCAACCCTCCTCTAAAGTAATTTCACTGTTGCCTGGTCCCAGAGTGGTCCAAAGGAAGTTTGATTTGGATGATGCCTGTGTTGGTTCCAACCACTGCACTGTGCACAGAGCTAACGGACAGTCTGCCATTACACTGTAGCAAGACTGACGAGTTAAGATAAAAGGGAAGTATTTTAATAGTAACTGGATCTGAGGAGGTCTTTAGGTCATCCAGAGAAGAGGAGTGGGAAGTTTATGTAAGTGGACAATGAGGATGAAGAGCCCTTGGTGGGGCTTGAGCTAGGAGAGGAAACTGTCACTGGGGAGGTTTGGAACTGGTAGAGAGACTATTGCCTCTGAGTCAAAGATTCACAGACTGCTATGGAGGCAGAATGCTATTAAAAAAGAAAGAAGCATTTCAGGAAAAGCGGCCTCACACTATTATTCAGCATCATGGAACCAGAGAGGTGAGTATAGAATGCTAGTTTAGAATAAAAAATCTTATTTTTTGATTCTGAACTGGTATCTTGTCTCCAGTCTTTGAAACTCCCATTTCTCAGCCTTCCAAATGAAATCCCCAGTACAGAAGTCCTTACTTTTTTATCCCTGTCTCAAGACATAAGAAACAGCCTGTGAAATTGTTTAGTCTTTATTTTAAAGGGGAGCGAGGTTAAGAGGAGGAGAGCAAAGCAAAGACACGGAGACAGAAGCATTCTGTGTAAGCATCAAAATACAAATACGTTAGTCAGTAATTGGGAAATATGGCACTTATAAGAAAAGGAGTTTTCAGCTGGTGGATAAGGCCGTGACCCTGGAGCCAGACAGTCCTTGGTTTAAATCCCAGCTTTGTCACTTAACTAGGTATTTGACCTTGTTTAAATGATTTAACCTCTCGAAGCTTCAGTTTCCTTATTTTTTTAAAGTGTAATAAACCTCCCACCTCAGAGGGCTATCATAGGGATTAAATGAGATAATGCCAATAAAATGCTTAGCAAAGTGGCTGGCACAGAGAATACGCTCAGAACAGGCCAGCCAGGAACAAATCCAAAGAACTTTGAATATTTAAAAGGTATTTAGGGTGGACGCTACCAAATGCCTGACTGGAGGGCTTGCAATTTGGATGACAGGTTGCTGGCAAACTAATTTCTCCATCTCTGCCATCCTTACTAACTTTGAATTCTCTGAACGCTGGAACCCCAACAGGCCAAGTTTTGTCAACTTCTAAATATTCAATTTGATGCCACATTCTCAATAAACTGCTGGTGGTCGGCTATAAGAAAGCAGTTTTGTGCATGTGTTAATTTATTCAGCAAAAGTTTCAGTACCTACTGTGAATAGAGCAACTCCGTGCCCTTTGGGGGACTGTAAAATATAAGAAATGGTCTAGTCTTTGGGTAGCCGAATATCTAGTTGATGAAACAAGATGCTGGAACAAGAAATTTAAATAAAAATAACAATCTCCCCTGAGCTGAAAAGATCACCCATATTACCTTCCACTGTACCTGGGACCACACTAGAGATTTATGGAGGTGATCTGAACTAGCATATTCTAGCATAATCATTAAAAATGGATTTTATTTACTATATAACTCAGATACAAACATAAATAATTGATCTGGTTGATTAAGAATCAGAATTTATGTTAATATAGATACCACAGTAAAAGTAACAAGGGAACCAGTATGATAATTTTTATGAAAAAGCAGCATTTCAAAGTGGTTAAGAGGATAAGCTCTGAGACCACATTCTCAGTGTTCAAATCACTGTTCTACAAGCTACTGGTTATCCAGGACTGGGTAAGTTATTTAATCTCTGTTGCTTCAGTTTACTCATCAATAATAGAACTAATAGTAGTACCTATCCCCCAGGCTTAAATGGGAGGCTACGAAGATACAAAGATACATTTCTATCTTCAAAGTGCCAGAGGCAAACATATAAATGCTAATTTTATTTGTTTTTATGTTTTGAGATGGAGTCTCGCTCTGTTGCCCAGGCTGGAGTGCAGTGGTGCAATCTCGGCTCACTGCAACCTCTGCCTCCTAGGTTCCAGTGATGCTCCTGCCTCAGCCTCCCAAGTAGCTGGGATTACAGGTGCCTACCACCATGTCTGGGTAATTTTTGTATTTTTAATAGAGATGGGGTTTCACCATGTTGGCCAGGCTGGTCTCAAACTCCTGACCTCACGTGATCTGCCCACCTTGGCCTCCCAAAGTGCTGGGATTACAGGCGTGGGCCACCGTGCCTGGCTTGTAAATGTAATTTTAATACTCTGTGAGAAGGATCACAGGCTCAGGTACAAGAGCCATGACTACCTGAAGAATGAGTGACTTCACTGTTGAGGAGGAAGGACATCACTGAGAAGGTGGTTGTACTCAGGTCTTATTTGGAAGCATTCACTGAAAGGAGATGAAAGACTTTCCAGGAAGAAAGGCCAGCCAGCATAAAGGCATGAAACACACAACAGTATCGCATGTTTGGGAAAACCCAAGAATTCTTGTGTGGCCAGAGTATGGGTTTCTGGAGTGGCCAGGTGAAGCATAACAGAAGGCTGGGCTCAGGATCAGGCAGGGTATAGTGCCTGGAGTTTGAATTTCACCTGTGGGTCATATGGAGTCATGAAGGATGTCTATGTGGAGCCATAAACACTCAGCCATGGAGAAGAGGTGGTTTGTTCTCTATGTGTCCAATTTGGATTACATGGAGCAAAATCTGCACCTAGTAGGTTTTGAGAAGGTGGCCAAGCAATTATAAGACACTTTCGAATCAAGGGTAGAAACTGAACCTTTGATATGGCATGGTTAACTTATGCACCCTATTGTACATAATTCCTACTTGCCTTCTCTTGGTTTCCTTTTCTCTTCTTCAAGCTTTATTGGACAAATTCTACATTTGAAGTTTATTTCTAGACACTATGAGGGAAACACTAAGGAATAAGTTACGTCTTTTGCTCAGAAGACACCTAAACCCATGCTCAAATGATTATTTTTCCAGATCAAATTTTATTTGATTCATTAGTACAGCTCATGCTTAGAGAAAGCTGGAGAGGAGGACTTAGAGAGAATTATGTTTTCAAGAAAATAAGACCCTCCCTCTCTAGTGTATGTATTCTGCAAATGTGAATTTTTATATATTTGCTCTGGGGTTTTCAATTTTTCTTCTTCTCTTTATAAGTTGTGTATTTGACATAGTTTTGAAGGACTTCATTCCAAGGACAAAATTTCCTATTAATGCTCATTCTCCAATTATGAAAAAGCTTTGAACACATGAAAGAAAATGGGAGGTTTGGGAAGAGAAGAGAAACAACTGAATAATAATGACAGGGAGTGAACATTTCATTGGTGGTGTAAGAGGACAGATATGCAGATAGAAACCATACAGGCAGTTTAGCCAGGAAAGTGAGATGGGGAGGCCATTAGACCAGGCTAGGGGATTAATGTTAGCTCCTAAAGAAGCAGATGTATTATAGATTTAAACCATGGCATCCTAATAACTGATTAAAAATAGTCAAAATAGTTGATAGTTGGCATACAGACCCCAAACTAAATTGTTTTACTAAATTCAAATTTCACGTGTTGTTTAATTTGCAAACTGAAGTCAGTCCAGTAAGTTATAGATACCATTGAATTGATATGTGTTGGGATATTCAGGTATTTATTCATTTACCTATTTATTTGTTCAACAGACATCTATTGAGCATCTATATTGAGGAAGGATGTCTGGCAGCCCTTAGTAACAATGCCATTGCAAAATGAGATAAAGATGAAAAGAATTGGTATAATAATCAAGAAAGGTCAGTGATGATTATCACGGTAACTAAAGACAAACCACGATATTGAATTTCTGACCGCTATAGAAAGAAGACTATTGAACACTGATATTAGTTCAACACACAAACACCCCACATTTGTGGATGGATATGCAATAGAGAACAAAGCACATTGCACTGATGTCTGGAATGTTTTGCACACCGGCCCAGTGATTCATTTACAGACCATGCTGGACAGGAGCATCTCCATACAGAGGTGACTTCAGGTGTTCAGTGCATGGTTTATGGCCATCAAAGAAAACTGCATGGTGAGAGGACAGAGATTCAGGACACAGGATTTCCAGACTCACTTATCTTTAGCTCTATGACTTTGAGCTCTATGACTTATTATTTTTTTGTCCTGAGTTTCTTTATGGCCTCTAATTCCTTCTGATTCTGCATTTTGGGTAGATAGAAGAGTTTCCTTTGATCCTAAACTGTAGGAAATTCACCTGGCCCCCTTAAGGGAAGATCTGAGAGCCAAATGTGGGAAACATTCCTATTTTTAAGAATATAACAAAGATCTCATTTTTTCTTTAGATAAACCAAATAAAGTGTAATGGGTTTTGGGCATGGAAAGGCCTGGAAAACCCAGTTAGGTCCAGGCTTGTCTGGGTGTTTCTATGATGTAAGTGTGGGTGCCTCATAGTAAAAGTGACTCAGAAGGAAAAGGACATGCCCTAATGTTGCCTTCGAGGAGAAGCCACTTTTTTTTAAGACACAGCCTCGCTCTGTCACCAGGCTGGAGTGCAGTGGCGTGATCTCGGCTCACTGCAATCTCTGCCTCCCAGGTTCAAGCGATCGAGGAGAAGCCACTTTTTAATAAAGTCCCTTTGGTTATTTCAGGACCAACTGACTGTCTATGGCTGAAGAACCAACAATTATATGAGTAACTTTAAATCTAAACCTGCCACAACCCTGGGAGGTAGACAATACCAACCATATTTTATATATAAGGAAAACGAGGCCGAAATGTTCAGAAGCATTTAAAGGTCTCACAACTAAATGTTACCAGCAATTTGAACCCAAGTCTCTATGGTAGGTGCTTTTTCTTAAGCAGCTTTCCTTTCCCATGGCCACTGGACATACAAATTGACAATTTAGTGTGTGGACTCCAAAAACCAGCAGAGAGAATGAGAGGTGTTTTTTATGCATGTCCTTGAGGCAAAGGTGTAGAAAAAGAATGCTTATCAACAAATGGCTTGCTTCTTAATTCTGTTTAGTTAGCCCTGGGTTCAAGCAGGTAATGGCCTAATGTGGGATTAAGAAGTTGCAGAACCTGTTGAAAAAAAATACTAATTCTGACTGAATGTGCAATTAGGCCACAACTATGGAAAATCTCCATGCACTCAGAGCTAAGAAATAACTGTCAGGTTTGACCAGAACCTGAGAATTAAACTTCCCAAAGAGAAGAAAGGAAGCTGAAACCAGGATTCAGAGAGCAAATGAAATAGTCAAGAATTGCCAATGAAGCAAATGCCAGACTTTTAAACAGATTTAAAAAAATTACTCACAAAAAATGATAAATACATGAGTCAATGTATGTTAATTAGCTCAATTTAGCCATTCCACAATATATACATGTTTCACAACAACATGTTGTACAGGATAAATATATATAATTTTTATTTGTCAAGTAAAAAGAAATTCCCTGACTGTATTCCCCAAACCTGGAAATTATTACATTTCCCAACCAACAAACCTGACAGTAAAACATTATTTTTTCCAGCCTTGATTATGTAATATGTGGAATGTGTTTGTTTTTAAAAGTACCATTTTTAAAATAATCAAAGTTATCTGAGGGCAGCCCTGTTGTTGAGCCAAAAATGTGCTTGAAGGACATCCAGCCTAGAGAGTTCCTGGGTTCTAGGTTTGAGCAGGTGGAGGCTTCCTGTCTCCAATGGTGTCATCAAAGGCTTGTCTGTTATTGAAGACATGGTGGGGTGGCAAGGCAATGGTTTTCCAGTGATTGTCTGAACATCTCTCATTAGGAGTCTATACTCTCCTTCTCACCTCTGGATCAGTGCCTCCTCTCCATTGTCCTAGGTTCCTTCCTGCTTATTCCTATCAGGAGCAGGTAACCTCACTTACTCAGAACTTCCACATCCTTGAGCTTGCAGGCAGCACCAGCCTACACCATAGCTCCGTAGAATTTGCTTGTATTCAGTTTAATACTTAGCTACATGACATTTCAAATTCATAGAATCAATCAGATACATCTTTAACCACTGCTCTGTTTTGAGCAGAAATATTAACTCAAGCCTTAGATTCCTTGTCTGTAAAATGGGAATAAAATAAGATAGCTTAAGGAATTTGTTGTGAGGCTTAAATGAAGTAAAAATCTATCCAGTACATAATATATCACCTGGCTCCTAACTAGCATGCTGTTATTTTAACATTATTACTATTACACATAACAATCTTGACTTCCCAATAAGATAATTAGTTGAGGAAAGAGACGATATCATATATTTCTCATATGTTTCCAAGAACATCCACCCAGCAGAGGGCTAGTGAGAGGTCACATGATCAACACATATGTGTTTAATGGAAGTACACTGTGTTTGGTAAAGGGCACAGACAAGAACAGCTCAACACACACAAAACCACGCAACTAACACTACCATTTGAAATGGAAACAAGATGGTAATTTTTCTCAGTCTGCATGAGAAATGTTTTACAAGTCTATAAATATTATAAATAATTCAATTTTTATGATTTCAGGAGTCACAGTAGAAATAACAGCTATTTATTATTCTATTTCCCATTTAAAGAAAGTGAAAAACAGAGAACCTGTTTAACTGTAAGTGTCTTTAATTCTGAAATGGAGGGTCAGATATGGTAAGGGAGAATCACAAAAAGTCTGTAGCCCAGATGTTAGAAGCCCAGACTATCAGGACTGGGAAGGATCATTAAGTGGATTCCAACATTCCACTGATAAGGAAACTGAGGCTCCCAGAAGTTACACTACGTTGTTGGTGACACCGTCCCAACCCAGACCTCTGCACCCTGGTCCTCTTACAACTCACTGAGAGCAGCCAGGCCTTTCATGTGATTTTCCTGCCCAGGTTCCTAACTTTGCAGTTTCTTTGCTTATTTTGCCTAATGACTGTGAAGGTCCCATTAGGGAATGTGCTAAAGTGAGGTAGGGATGCAGTGTGGTGGGCAGACTCCTGCAGAGCAATGTGTGATTTGCTTTTGAGAGTAATTTGAAGACAGGAGAAACATATAGGGGCTTCTGCCATCAATAAAAGTCACTGGTCATAATGGAAGAGATCAGACCATGGTTTGCACTTTAAAAGAAAAAAATTAGGTGGTGGTGTGGTGGTGTTCATTAGCAACAAGGCAGCATTTGCCAAAACATTGATAGATGGGGTCTTTACAGCCACCCCTTTGTCTCTGTCACCAGTGGAAAACCATATCCGAGTACCGAAAATTGCCCTTCCCTGCAATGGTCCCTTCCTTCAGAGGGGTTTCTCAGATGCTAATCCACAATGCAGCTAAGTGTTCACAGTGGGCAAAGGACTTTGGAGTTGCAGGTTCTTAGAGCTGCAGGGGGTCTTAGTGATCATTTTCCTGCCAAAAGAGCCTGGGGCCACCCAAGGGGGCACATTATGCAGAGTCCACAGTTTTGCCCTATGTTGGTCATATTTACTGGAGGGTGGGGTCTGGAGTTGTGTGCCTCAGGTCTGCTGTCAGCCAGTTTCATCCTCCTTCCACTCCTTCTGAGAAAGTGTGTTGTGCCCAGACCACCTTGGCCTGGGTCCCTCTTCCTGTTTTTTCCTAGCTCTCCAAAGCCTGGAGCACTGGCTGTGAGGCTGTGGTGAAAATCAATTCAGAGTCCTTTTATCTCCACATTAAGCCTCCATAGCCAGCTGTTTTTATATGGAAGTCCCCACAGGCTGGGCCTGGTCTAGTGACCATTTGCAAGAAAACAAAGGAAGAGACAAAAAGGCTGATGATGGCAGTTTTTAGAGGTGGGTACAGCAATTCCAACAGAGGGGGAAAAATTAAAAGATGGCACTTCCACGCAGCCGTGAAAGGAGATGGAGGAGTCCTTCCTCTCCTTGAACAATAAAAGGCTCCTGCTAATTTTTACCAGAGTCGGCTCTGAAAACCTGCTGTTGACTGTGAGTCACTGGCCCTCTGGGGAAT